>NW_011948434.1:2047505-2124039 GCF_000503995.2 Ceratosolen solmsi marchali
GAAGTTCACGCACCAAGTTGAGTATGATCTTCATAAAATGATAATAACGACAAACCAAGTCTATGGATGTGATTCCTTGAAAAGTTCGAAAAATAGCGAATGATGCGTATGCAAAGATCGCTGTTACTCGTATATTATTATAATCCTGCATATTAATAATACTGGGAGAGAAATTAAATTGATCTAACTGAGAAGATGCATTAATAAATTGAATAAAGTCGTAACATTCAATGTTTGATTCAATTCACTATTTTATATTTTTTTTAATCTCAATTTCAGTCCATCGTACATACTATATATATAATATTTATGCAAGGAATAAAATTGTAAAAATTAAAAAACAAAATAAGCCTATGCCGTATAATTTAAGAACATTGAAAGATCGGCTATCGTTAAAAGTAATGCTTAAGAGTTGTAGAATATACAATGTTGTGAAATTCAAGCAGGAGTTGGCAAGTGGTATAAATCTATTAATCAGAAGTTAACGTGTCGTTATGCAAAACATGGAAAAAACGTAAAAAATACATTCTCCTACGTGAGTAGGAGATATTCTCAGTATTTGGTCGCTTAGCGACGTCGGGAACAAACGTTTATTCGCAAATACCTTTAGGTCTTTTAGCCATATTAACAAGTGCCGGGCGCGTCGCAGCTGTACCTCCCATGAAAATCCATACTTCTGTATGTCCAAGGTGGCCTCTCCACCTTAATCCATGCTACCTCCATCTTGGTCTCCTATTCTTTCGGGTAGTGCATAGAGCCCAAGCGAGGGCCGGGCTTTCGGGGTGGAGCTTCGGTGGCGCGTCATCAGACGTACATACAGACGTAGAAACCGTTGGCGGGGGTGCGCCGACTCAGGTGTCGCCTTCCCAGTCGACCAACCCCTCTTTCTCGCTCTCTGGTTGTTTCTGCGGCCAGACCGCTTTCTCCGATTTCCCGGTCACGAGAGTTACGCCCCTCGCGAGTGCGCGCCTCTTTTCCGCTTCGATTCTGTCTCTGTATTTGCTTCTCTATCAATCTTCTCGAAACTCGCTACCTTCTGCGCGGCACTACTTTTTCTGGCCAACACCTCCACTCGTGCTCTTTGAGCGCGTTTTTTTTATAATTCATTTTTGTTTGCGTCTGATTGACATACTTAGTACGCTGATGCTCGAACTCTATTATTACTATAATATCATTTAAATTTTTTTAAAAAATACCAATAACCCATATATCATTTATTATAATGTGCATCCCTTACTGAACTCTTACTATATTGTCTCTTACTAAAACAGGCATTATGTGTAACTGTATATTTCGAAATGAAATAAACTTATTTATATTTATACACATCATATTGTAAATTACGAAATTAATAAACAATACAAACAAACAGTAAAATGTTGATGCTTTAGCTCGTATATACTATGTAATTTCATAAGAGTTTTATAAATAATTAAAAATCTTAAATTTTATTTACATCTTTAAATTTTTTATTTTAATTTTTTATTTAAATTTCTACCATCAATGATTAGAGACTTTAATTCAAATTTTTTATCGAATACGAAAGTGTCGTTTATATTATTATTTCGTAAATAGTGACGGCTTTCTTTAGAAATAAATCTACTTTACTTTTTAATGGTTGCATTTCATTGAAAGTGAGTACAATCATACCAGGCAAGTACATGAAGTTCACTTCAGAGAATCTTTAATCTTTTAATTGTTCCAATCCCCTTGGAATGTCCAAGCTTCCATCAAAATATCTATAAAACTTATCCCTGAAGCTTACAATCGAGCCGATAGCACTCAGTTATAAATCTTCAGGAAGAAAAAATTTGTAATACTTTTCTCCTATGATATTAAATATTAACATTGTTATTGAAATAGATAATAATAACAAGTATATTTAATAATATTACGCGTAATTATTAGTATTCAATAATTTATGGAATTTATAATTATTTATATAGAAAGTGGTCATTGTCATTTTATTATCCATACATAGAAAAAAATTATATAATCGTTTGTAAATTTAATTAGAAATTATAAATAATTCACAAAGTAAATATTTATAAACATAAAAACTATACTATTCCTTTGCTGTATGTGATGTAGAAATTTCTAATGAAAGCACAAAAAGCAATAAATGTAGATAAGAAAAATTTGCACTTAATAATTTGCAGTTTTAATACTTTGTAACGATTTGTTATAAAACTATAGTTCAAATTTCACACAAGAATAATTTAATTCAATGTAGCTGAATTTGATATATGTTATAACGTATAAACGTTAATTAACGTAAAACGTTCATCATAACGATACTTTCTAATAATTCATAAAAAAAGTAAACATGAACTTTTAATTAATAAAGTATAGATAATCATAAGTGCTTCCTAGAATTAAATGGATTATGTATCATAATTTTATTATAAAATTATTATTATTTAGTCAATTTTAAATATACTTTTCTAGGTGGCAAGTTGTATTATAAATATGACCACACATAAGTATAAAACATTATTTTTTTACAAAACTAGAAAGAAAATAAAGTGACAATTTCTTAAAATATTCCATAATTTTGTAAAAAAAGGGGATTTGAGAAAATTGAAATTGTATCACCGGGGGAAGGTAAGTTATTTTATTTTTATATCTTTCGAGGGATATTTTTGCTATTTTTGGTATGGTTACCATTTATAATGAACAATGGTTTTCACTTACATTTGGATAAAAATTTTTCTATTCTATTATATATTCTATTCCATTTCTTCTTTCATCAAGTGTGTGGCAGGAATGAGACTCAAAAGTAATGATTGTGGCAGTGGCGACGGCGGCAGATACAAGTAAAGGTAGCGCCGCGAGAGTCGTGAGGCGCCCGGGGCTGAATCGACCGGGCCGCGCGACCTCGTCACCCCCTCCCTCTTCTTTACCACCTCTTCCTTCACCTCTTCCTCTTCCTCCTCCTTCGCCTCCACCTCTTCCTTCACTTTCTCCTCCTTCTCCACCTCCAGCACTAGCGCCGCCGTCGAACTTCCTTTCTCTCTGTCAGCGCTGCTGCTACGCTCGTTCGCCTCCTCCCGAGCTCTCGCCGCCCTCTATAGTTCTGTTTGCGTTCCGTGGGTGGGTGGGACGGCTTTCGAGTTCTTCCGAGTCGTCTGTCCTGCTTCTCTGCAGACGTACTGCTCCCGACCCTCGTCGTGGTTCGGCCTCAGATTTCATTTGTGATGCATTTCCCGGCACTTGTGCTTCCTATGAATTATTCGCCGATACACCACTAACATGCGTCCTCACTCTAACGAGACTTTAAAATGCTGACCATTAATGATACATCAAAGCTAAAAAGGTAGTGAGGGTGGTCTTGTCTATTGTCGGCTATTATCGAAAAAGCCAACTATATTACTCGTTGGTACTCACTCGATAGTTATTGATTAGATTTTCATTTTTATTCCTTCATTCTTTAAAGCGGGAATATGTTTAGTAAACAAATATTAAATTAATATTAAATTAATTATTAGTATTAATCATAAATCATTATTAAATGTTTAAATTGGACTGTTGATAAGATTGTCATTTCTTTGCCTGATGATATTTATTTATTCGATATTAACATATTTTGTAATATACACATCATTGATACGTAATATAATAAATGTTAAAAAATTTATTTGAATGAGTAAATAAAATTCGAAGGACAATATATATATATATATATATATATATATATATATATATATATATATATATAAATAAATAGTCGAATCTCCATCAAATAATAAAAAAGTTTAAAAAGTTGATCAAATTTATCTGTATTTATTTAATCTAAAATCAATATATTTCGGGAAAATATATGGTAATTCAAGTGAATTTCTATGAATGCAATCCATAATCCATAATCCATCATCGAAAAATATCAATAAATCGATTTTGATGGAAATATAATTTTATATCTTTTGTATCTAAAATAATTTAATTTAATTAAAAAAATATTTTTACACAACAAAATTGTTTTATTGTAAATTTTTTTAACAATTTTATAATTTTTACAACAATAGTCTTATAATTAAATTATGCATTTTTAACATATGTGACTATTTGTTTTATATAATGCGTGTAGCCAAGCAGTTAATTGAAGAAGTTTTGTAAAAATATCAACAATATACAATAATTATAATATATTTATTATAATTATACATGCGAATCGTACATCGTGTTGTAATTAAATACATTTATTTCTTTAAATATTTTATCAAATTTTTCCAGTGGGCAAAACGACATAGTCAAACTTTTATAGTTACGTCAGTTCAAATAATAACATTACATTGTAATAATATTATATAAAGTAAACAAATAAATAATGTGAATAAATGTAATGTTAAATACGTATTTGGTCAATTGTTTGAAAAGGCTGCGTGTCCAAAGCGTTAATTAAACCAAAGCCCCCAGGGGCAAAGCCCAACAAGTGCGCGCATAAAGGAGCACGGCAGCAATATAATCTGCGGAAGTAATCGAATTCATCGAGGCCTTCGGTATCGTCTTGTACTCTTAGTACAAGTTTCTTCGCCTGTGCTCAGCTCGTAACTATCGACAACCATCGGAACTTGACCCGAGAGAAATTGTCGCCTCAATGTTTGCTTTTCTGGCCCTCTTAAACATTTTATATCTGGATATTTGCCGACTAGTATTTCTGCTAATCGAAGTGATATGAGACACTTTCAAAAAGGCAGCGACAAAGATACGTAGGAAAACGACAGTGTTTATTAGCAAAATTGGTGTAATTATATTAAATACTTCCGTATACTTATGTATAAACTTATAATGTTTCTTTTAACTTTATATTCAATTATCTTCAATTTCATATTATCAACATTTGAATTATTGATACATTAATATATACAATGTTTATCTTACAGTGCTAAATTAAATATTTTCTACGAACTATAAGATACATTCAATTAGTTGATAAAGCAGTTTCAATTTTGTACAGTGTCTTCATCGAGATGCCTTTAATACTGAAATATTCAATAGTAGTTTCCTTAAATATATTCTCTGTATACAAACTCCATAAATAAATGTAACTAAATAAATAAATAAATGCAATATTAATATCCGGGAATTTATGAAATTATATTTTGAACATATCGTAAATGGTGCAACAAGAAATTATTAAAAAAATCACGTAATCTTTGAATAATATATAAAAATGTCCTAAAAATAAAATTATGTTAAGAGATTTGGTTTATATCGTTGATGACTATGTATAGATTCTATTTTTGTATTGTCTCCATAGTTCATTGTAATTACTTAGTAATTACTCATTATAATTATAAAAAGTTTAATTTATATTTAATAAAAAGTCTTTCAAATTTATAGCATAAAGTATCATAATTTTAAGTGTTTGGAAATATGAGCTATTATGTAAAAAGTTAAAATAAATAGAACTTTGTATAAAAATATAACAGATGTATTTTCAAATTTTTACATAATTATAAGATAAAGTGTATTTTTCTTTGAATGCTGGATAGACTTTCATTTATCAAAAATTAAATATCGTTCATTAATATCTTATACTTTATGTTTTAATCAACTAAAATATAAATAATTGATTTAATTATAAAAAATAAGTATAAATAAAGAGATAGAAACATATATATCTTAATAAAATAGTAAAAATATATTATTAATTTTAATTGCAGGGGTAGGTAAATTATATCTAACATTTTCTTGATACTTTAATCGATTTAACTATTATAAAAACTACATTAATAATGTACGTAATTGAATTAGTTTTCGGGTCTCGTGAAAATGAAAACTATATATTTCATTTGTACTGAAAAATTATATATGTGCGAAGTATTATTATATAAATTTGAAAACTATTTGTAAGGATTATTATTGTTAGATGCGTAAGTTATTCACTTTAAGAAAACTGTATTAGACTAATTAGAGGAATAGAAGATGGATGGAAAATCATTGATTCTACTCTTCAATATATATGAATTTGTTAAGATATAAAGTCAAAAGTGACCAGATGACTTAGCTGTAGGAGCCGTGATCGTTGTTGCCGCTTGTTAAAGACTCGAAAAAATGCGTAAAATTCATATTACCCTGCGGGTCAGCGACAGAACACAAAAAGAAAGGCCCATGCCAACGCAGACACACATGACCCTCCTCGCATAAAACATCAAAAACAAAAAAGAAGCAACACTCGAAGGTAAAAAGTATGATCACAGGACAAAAGAAGGAGAGGTTAGAGGGATAAAAAGAAGTGTGTGTATGGCGGGTGTAGAAAGAGGAGTGGAAGGGGATGGGGAGGAGAGATTGTGAGAGAAAAAGATGGAAGGAGAGAGCCAGACGGACGGCTTCATCCCTCTTGGAGTAAAGAAGAAAAACATCAGAGCTCACGGGCAGAGAACGTGTGTGTACTTCGTTGGGGGTTTGGACGAGGCTTGAAAGGGTTGCCACGGTGTGATCGAGAGGGGAGGATCGCTCAACGCCCTCGGTGCAAAGACAGACGCCTCGGTTGAAGAGCCAGCGGCCATTCATCGCGGCCCTGAATTTATGAGCTGGACGTGCGAATATAGATTGAGGTGAGAATGAGACCGTTTCGTTGTTGCGTAAACGTAAAAGCGCACGCGTATCCTTGGCTTTTATCTGTACATCTCAGCGAATTCGTCAAACCTTTATTTTGGGATGTTCTGAGAAGAACGAGTCAAATAGACAGTCAGACAGATAAAGGGAGAGGGGAGGGAGAAATAAAGAGCAGAATAATACATACCATCAGCGGGTGTATTTCCAGTCCCAAGGTGAGCTTATTGTAGAAACCACGATTACATCAAAGTCTGAACGTCATGTTTACTCACTTTGCATGATTTACTTTTCTTTTGATGATACTTGCATACGGCTATTTATGTGATTCGCATCTAGTGTGAGGCCAGTGGTTATATTTCGTTGTGCTATAAGTAGGAGAAGTTTATCACTCGTTGTATGATTTGTAATATCTGATTTATAGTTGCGGAAACAAAAGGATAGTGTTTAGTAGGATAAAAAATTAATTCTTACAATGGTATATTTTAACCTGTTCAACTGGGTATCCTTATCCGCAATGTAACGACTTACGCAATCTATTAGCATTTATTTTAATTTTTGTAAAGGTTAGTTATATCTAAATAAATTTTGACCTAAGAGTGTAATAGAATAAGGAAATATATTAAAAAACTTTCACCATGTAAAAGATGAATTTTCCCTAAAAATCCATTTTGTATACAGAAATTAATTGTACGCTGAAAAGAAATATTAAAATCAAGCATAAGTATTAAAAATAATATTGGAATAACTTCATAATCATATTTTTCTGTATTATAAGAATAATGTAAATATAATAAAAGATATTTTGATAATTATTGTTCTCTATCGATAAGTTTTTTGATTCCTAGGTATGATAATAGGTGGCACCACCATAATAACATAATAATGATTTCTTTCATCTTTTAACGAAAATAATATAAAAAAATAATTAGCGCACTATTTGTATTTCATATAAATAAAATAACTATATGAAATAAAATATTGCATATGATATCAATATAAAATTAATTTTTATTTTTATGTGTTTAGAAGAATATTGAATATTCTATGTATGTTTGTTTAAAAAAAATTAATTATATAAATTGTATTTATTGCTTTATTTAATGTAATCACATAGTTATTACAAATACTCTAACAAGTGATATTGCTTGAAATCATAAATAATTACTACATTAAACTTAAAATTTACTATAATTGTTATCGCTTATTATTCATATTACGTTATTCATTAAAATATTTTGAAATATTTTAATTATATTTTTAATTAGAGAAGTAGCGAAGACAAGTATTTATGAAGATAATATCCTTTATAAATATACAATTTCCAGTTTAAAATAAATTTTATTTTAACAAATTAATAACTGCATTTCGCTGAGTCTACCACATTATTAAATATTATCATTATATCACATAATATTATTATCCTGTAATTAAAAAATTGATTAGCGATCGCGTGGTCCTTAAGACAGATTAATTATTATCTATAAAGTGGAATAAATCGCGACCAGTAGGAGCAGCTATTTGCCTTGTACAAAAACCAATCGTGACTGGCGACCAAGGTGCATGCATGTGTACTTTCTGAATTGTACGAGTACTGCACACACTCTGAGTACGGAGTGCGAGGTAACGTTGTAAATATTTTTGTTCTTCGAAAACGAGAACGAGAGTGGGAGGCTGGACACACATTATGTGCGTGTGAATGCCACGTTGCGCAGTAAGCGCGAGTAACATGCGCCAGTGCATAAAGGGGAAAAAGGAGAGCTCGCGAAAGTGTCCCGACATCGGTGCACTTAACGACATTGGCCTTTTCAATATGCAATAAAATGCTCTTATACACTCTGGCTACAGACGACAATTTTCCACGTTGAGGCCAAAGATACGTTCAATGTAAAGGTTCCTTAAATCATTCTCTTTTTTTTCTATCAAGGAATACTTTTCAGCAATGACGCTCACTCTCGGCTTGTATACGCATTTTTTGTGCCTCTGTAATAGTTCGTGTAATTCGCACTGTTATATGTTCACGTAAAATCTTTAGAATGTATGTAATTCAGCTAATTTAATAATTAATACCTATCTCATATTATTGCAAATCTTTCAAATATATTTTATAGATATTCACAACTGATAGATGATAGATGTTTGTTGGAATTATTTATCTTCCTAGTTCATTTTCATTGGGTTTTTCCACGCAGTCTCTTGTAATTTTATTATTTTGTTTATCACTCGATATTGATACTATATTTTATAATAATTTCGTACAGAGATACAAAATGATAAATGATTAATGTTAATCAAATGCGCGCATAGACATGTCCACTAGGTATTGAATTATTTTAAAACTATTTCAATATTGGTATTTTATTATAATCAATTATGTATATCGTATATTTAATATAAAATAATATATGGATCATTTATGTTCTTAAATTGTTTTTTAAACTAAATATTAATAAAACATTGTCATACTTCGAAATATTTTTTTGGAGTATTTTATCTCTTAGTATGTGTTAATTAAATTATATTAAAAGCATTAATTGAAGATAATATATTCTATAATATAAATTAATATTATTTAGATTATATGCAGATTTAAAATTATCCAGTTACATGCTTATTTACCGATAATTTTAATCATCCAGTAAGCTATTGCAGAACGAATTTTTGTATTATGATTTTTATTAAAGTGTCCCAGGTATCTAATTCTTCGATATTTATATTCGAAAATCTAGAAAGAAAATAAATACTACATCGGGCGCTACTCTATTTTCATAGCAGTGCAATGTTCGATGAAGACGCTTCCGTAGATGTTGCGGGTATAACGCTTACGCGCTATATTTCTTCTATCCAGAGTGGCAAGGACAAGTCTCAATACTCTCAAACAATATCGAAAGAGAAACCAACAAGTCAAATTCGCAACAGTGGAACTACTGGGAGAGCCGAAAGAGCAAGAGGCAAATGGAGCCCCCGAGACATTCGAGCTGAGTGGCTTATTTGCATAGCCGACCTAAAATCCAGCCTTCGACCCTTCCTCTATATCGCGCGTGCACGCATACATACGCACGTGCGCGAAGAGTCAACTCCGATAACACGACATAAGGTGATCCCTCGTCTCTGCCTTTTCAGCTCCTGCGATCGTTTAGCACTTAACTGTAATTTTTTCCACCTCCGACCGAGCTGCTTCCGACCAATCCCCACACACCGTACCACAAGAACAAGGCACATTTCTCTCCTCCCGTTGATATTATTTGCATATAACAACCAGCGTTAGTCTAGCCTACTGTTCTCGTTGTATTTTCATTCTTTATCTTCAAACGAGCTATTCGATTTATACGTATTACGCTTTTCCACTCCCTTCATTCGCTTTCGATCGTTTTGTCACGACCTTATTATTTTTCTCACTATCATATCATGCATTCATTTAAATTTTATAACTTTATCAAATCTCTTCATAAAAACTATAAACAATGCTTACAAAATATAATAATATTTATTAATAATTTTGATATAAATTCTACATTCATATAAAATGACATAAAAGTCATTTTTATATCAGGTGAAATATGTACTATATGTAGGGTATCATTTATGACCAATGTCATCATGAAGATTTTATCTCATTGTTGCTGATGGACTGACTAATTGAAGATTAAAATTTTTTAAAATATACGATAAAACATATATTATATGTTGGAGATTAATTTATATTAAATTATTTTGAAATTTGTTTCAGTCGAAATATTATGAAATTTGCACAGAAGTTTTGAACTAAAATTTTGAAAATATTCAAAACACAGAAACAAATTAATATATGTGTTATATTATCCAAAATAATTTATTTGTAATATTCAAGAAATAAAACATTTTTAATTTTAATTTTTATAATACCTTGATATGTAATCATCTAAATGCGTTGGAGTGTATAATAGTAAAATAAATTATTCATCCACCTTCTTGTATTTTATTCTGCTTCTTTTACTTTAAATTTTAATCAACTTGATATTATGAACTATTTTAGATGGAAATCAACGAATGACCTTTTCTTTTCTTCTCATTTTTCTTTTATAATCGAAAGAAAACACTCGAACGTAATTATTTTTACATTTACTTGCGGTGAAAAAAGAAACACACTACAAATGAGATATAACGATACGTAAACGAACATCCTTTAACATAATTTAAACAAATTTTATGTTTTCGGAGGAGTTACAAAATATTCATTACTTATACGCATTTTTTATGTCTCATTATAACCAAGCGAAAAAGCAGCTAGTTGGATTACTATGCATTATTATTTAACTTTATTGGTTTAATAAATAGCTGTTTATGTAGAAATGATATTTATATACAAAACATTTTAAATATTTGTAATAAATTAATATTTATTCTTAATTTATGTATAAATAAAAGTAATTACCTTTCTATTATGCAAAAATTATTTTTAAACAAAGTTGCTTTTGTATAGAAATTAAATATTTAAAAATTTTTTTACACTAAATAAAACAATGCTTTTCTTCAATTACAATGATTTTTTCAAACTTAAATTAATATTGATTATCACTAAGGCGAGTCTATAAGATGGTAAGAGAAGTATAGGAGAATGAAAAGAATCGTATCTTGAAACCACAAGCTCGACTGGCTCAGTAATGAATAAAGATTATAATTGCGTTGCTCGACGTTTTCGTCCTCATCGTCAGGAAGAAAAAGAAGTTAATCAATCATGAAACTTCTCCTTCTCGTTTTTCTCTGACTCATTTTACTGTATTCTTTGCTCTGCTAATAAAATGTTGTCGGCGTAAAATTTTTTATATTAAACCAACTGCCAATATCATTAGAAGCTTCTATAATTAAGACTCTAAGTACATTGTTGAATTCAAAAATATACTCTAGAAATAAATCGATAATATTAATATTATTATATAAATATTTTTTAATAAAAAGTTTTTAAATAAATAATTTATTTTTAAAACATATTAAAAATTAAATATTTTTTTAAATTCTATAAAACGCTTATTTACGATACCAAAAATAGGTATCTATAAAATAAAAATAATCATAATAAAAAAATGTGATAAATTAAAAAAACTATGTTCAAAAGAGGTAGTTCGATGATTTTCAATAGTACATAATGTTAACTTACACTGATTTTAAACTATTTAAAGTTCAATTTCTTATCTTCCTTATGTTACAGCATTCTATAATAATATTACAAGATATTTGAAAATTTTATATAACTTTACTTTTTTATTATATCAATAGAACCATATGTTACATCGCAGACGATTATCAATAATATTATATTTGATAGATGTTCAATTAACAAGTACATTAATTATATAGATTGAATTTAAAAGTTTGGTTTTGATAGTACTTGATATACAATGTTGATAGATTTACATAATGCTTTTCATTATTATTAGCAAGTTAGATAAGGATTTTATAAAATTATTAATGCTAGTTATAATAACAAAATCACTATTGATTTTGTTTGGAATATTTTAAAAATAATTTTTAATGTCAATAATATATAATGTTAATACTATAAAGGGCTTATTCACAAAACGTAATATTATAGTACCTGCAGTTACTATTATTACTATAATGCTTCTGTCATCTTGATTTGATGACAATGTAAGGCATTTAAAAGAATTATATGTGTGATTTAGAAAATCTCAGCCGGAAATATATTAATATCCACTCTCTAGATGGACAAGTGGATTGAATTTTATTGAGGCACAGCAAAAACCAGTCTCTCAGTATAATATACGTTTTTATAACACTCGTCTCTCCTACTTTTCCTCATTCGAGCCTCCCCTAGTAAATCGACTAAAGTCCAGCTCTTGTCTCTATCCAATTCTTCCCCTTCTCTTTTACTATATTTTCTCTCTCGCTGTCTGTCTCTCTCTCTCACTCACTCTCTCTCTCTCTCTCTCTTCGATGGTTCCCCTTTACTTGCTAACTTTAGGCAGATTTAGAGATCGATTATAGTTGTCACTTATGATTGGAACCATTTGCATTGTGTAAGTAGTGGCGGGTAGGCGGGAGTTACGAGAATGTAGTCGTTGCGTTTTATCCTTATGACACCTCCCATGAATCATCTGTACTAACTGACCTCTTATGAACTGCGTCTATGTGTAACGCGGGTATTTATTTCTTTATATTATTATTTACCAACTTATCTTACTCTCCCTAAGATTGATTCTCAACTAAAGACTTCATACTTTTTGCTCGGCATAGGTCATGTTATTCCTTCATTTTTAAATTTTTTATTTGCTTTTCATTATCTTGTAATTTCCTTAATCTTGTATTATAATACGAATAAACTAATTTTATGACGTCAATTATTGAAATATCTTACCTATCATTTCAACTCGAAGCAAATATTTTGACTTTCATCTTAACTTACTTCGCGTTTCCATAGTATTCCCGGAAAAAACTGTTTTCTAAAATTTTTTTAAAAAATCACTATTCTGGTCATTACATATTTTATGTTATTCACAAAATTAGTGCGAGTAAATTTATATTAATGAAAGGTTCTGAAAATTTTCGTTGAAAATAATTGAATTTAATAATCTACAAATATTTATAAATATGAGGCTTAATTAGATATTGATCTCGATTTGTTTTCTTGAGAATTTTAAAATATTTTAGAACATATGGATAAGAAAATATATAGTGTTGATAATAGGATATGTTTTTTGTATTTTTCATAAGCAAAGCTGTGAATATTGTGAATATTGCTGTTAAGTTTATACTAAAATTGTTAAAATTGTTGATTTGCCAATAAAAAGTTAAGCGATGTATACACTCGTTGTATTGTAAATAAAAACTTCAAACGCTTTTTTCTAAAATTTTTTTTTAGTTTCGTTACTTTGAAAACTTTTGAACGGACGTTTAAATTGACATCAGATAAAACTTGAGAATGTGTAAAACCTGTGTCTCTGCATTTTGAATTTTTGATACATCAGTAGAAGCTTTAAATTTATTCATAAAAAATCTACGAGACATTAATTTTTAATTTAAATTGTATTTTTAAAACTAATTTTTAATTAAAAATTTGTTGCTTAGTAGCAAAATTTTAATCCTCATTATTTTCAATAATTATTGTTCTTCGTATAATACAGAACATATACATTGAAAATAATGTAAGAACCAAATTTGTATACTGATTTTTAAATTTTAGGAAACTTCATCAGCTTCAAAATTTACAAATCTACTCGACACTTAACTTAATAAATAATCTACATCACATAACTTAATAAATATTTACGTAGGAATACTTTGTAATTTTTTATATATATTTTAGATAACGAAGATAATTAATAATTGATAGATTTAAGTAATCATAAATACATTGTTTCTCTTTTAAATTACAAATTTCATAAAGCACTGCGTTAAAATATTAATTTGCTTTGACTGAAAATAAAATTTCAAATAGAATGTCACAGAATTTTTGAGATAATTAATATGAAAAATAGTAAATTTCATATTAAAAATATCTGTAATAAGTTTTTTTAATAGTTTTTTTAATAGTGTTTTTTATTTAATTTTATTTAATTCTGATTAGAACTGAATTTGCTTTTTTGTAAAGCATTTTAAAATTGCCTTAGTGCACATATTATTCGTCTATACTTATCATATAAATGAATATGTAATTAAGTATAATAAAAAATGATAAAACTTAAATAAATTTGTTCATAAACAAAAAATTCTATAAATCACTGATTTTTTTTTTTTTGTTAAATAGTTCAAAAAATGCAAAAGAATATACTAAATATTAAAAAATTGCAATATTTGTAGTTATAGCTATCAAAAAGATTAAAGATAATGGAAAGCTATTAATTAAAAATATATTTTCGATTAATTAGAAAAATATAAAATTTAATCGTATTTAATTATTATAGTTTAGTGTAAAAATCTTGATTTTCAATGTAATTGAAAAATTGCTGTATTTTTTATGTTTTTTTTTATCAGTATAAAATTGAAATGCCAAGATCTATAAAATATTAATAATATCAACAAAATATAAAAGAACTGAATATAGTTTAGTTTATAAAAGGGCGATGAGAAATATATTTAAGGTGAATTACATTGATAAAAGTAAAGAATAAAGAAAGTCATCTAATGATGAGATAATAGGGCTTTATTAGTATCTCAATACTATCAGGGTAATTAACTCATAAAAACTAAAATGGTTGAGAATAAAATGCTGATCAATTAGGAAGAAAAAAAGGAGACAAAAATTAAGTAAGCAAACAAAAAATAATGAAAAATATTAATTGAACAATAAAAAAATATTATATAAAGAATTTTTCATATAATGAATATAGATTTTAAAAAACTAATCTGAAAAGTGAGATTATTTTATTTCATTAATCATATAATATTACGTAATATTATTCAAATTAATATGCATTTGTTTTAATAAGATACAATTTTCATTCATATATTCTTAGCTAGCATTTCAGCCAAGTGTATTATTGAAAGTTTTTAATTAAATTAGAATTAATTTTAAGTAAATTACAATTAAAAACACTGGTTTTAAATGTCTTTTTCAATAAATTTTACATTACAATTAAATTTTATTTATGACAAACATAAATAATTCGATTTAGAATTTTTAATAAGTGTGCCAGTCATCAATCTGAAAAATAGTTTTATAAGTATTAATAAGAAAGTCAGTATTGATCGAACTAGTTTTTAATAATATATTCATAATAATAAATGGTATACTTTACATTAATATATTTCGCATTATTAAAATGCGAGACTTGTTTAATGTTTCTATTATTGCATTCCCATGATTGTAGTTTTCGGCATATTTTAAGCATTTTAGAAATATAATCTGACTACTAATGAGAAAAATATGCATAAATAATATGATAATTATGGATTTTAAAATTATTATTTGATTTTATAATTATATGCTATTTAGAATACACTGTATGTAATACAAGGACAGTATATAATTAAATAATCAATATTTTTTTTTAGAAATATTAAAAAAAATTGATTTTCAAATTCATCTATAATTTTAAATTAAAACGGAATGAATGAAAGAGTTAAATTATTTTACAAAATTGTTGTTCTTGTTTTAATAATTTAACATTTCGCGCAATTTCAAGATTTCGATAGCAAATTGCTACACTACATTTATATTAATATAAATCATAAGAATTCTCTTCACCAATGCACAATTTACAAAGAACGTACATTAACAAAAATTCAGGGATTTGAAAATTTAGCGTAAATAAAAAATCATTCGATTCGCGAAACGAATGTTCACAATCTACTTTTTTCACAACCTCATAGATTGAAGAAAATATATGCTTATGTATTCACTTATAAACTTTTTAGAACATTATATTTAATCGTTAATAAATGCATTATTAATTGAAAAGTCACTCTTGAACAGAATTTTATGAATTTTTTCACTAATTTTATATCAAAAGCATATGAAAATATATTTAGTAATTATTTAACTTAAAAAAGGATAAATTTTTTAGCTATGAATAATAAAATTATTGTAATTAAATTAAGATTACTTCATTAAATAAATCAATAAACTAGTTTTAAATATCTCTTAAATAAACTTTTAAAAATCGATGTAATTTAACTCCGTATTTTATGCTAAGTGATTAAGAAGGACTTGCCCGTACATATTAATGGATATATTTCTAGCCACATGCGGGGAATAGGCACAATATATCATATTAGATATAATCAACCAGCTGTTTAATTTTGACTGAAGAATCTAATGTCTGCGTACAATTTGTTTGTTTAAAATCATAAAATATATTTAACTCAGATATATAATTTAGATATATAACAATATAAGATGTTAAACAATAAAAATTGGAGAAATCGAGCCAACTTGATTCATCTTCTCTCTGTGTATCTGCAACACATAAGACTCCAGAGTAAAATTAATCTCAACTTTAAATTAATACTAGTCCGATAACTGCGACTCTCCGAGTTCTTTGTTGCAACTCGTGCGCGAGCTTATCAGAAAGAAAAAGAGAAGAAGAAGAATAAGGAAGACGGAGCCCGGGGATAAACTTTTCCTCTAAGAAAGCTTTTGTCTATTTTAAATGAACGTCCGATATCTCACGAAAGTTAAGTGTGCGTCTTTTCTTTTTTGTGGTCGATTGCTTATTGCTAGTTCGACGTGATCCTGGCCTTTTTGTAATTAGGTCGAAATCGAAGTTCCTGACGCAATTGGCTCAATTAATGAAAACGATTAATTAATGAGACGACGATGAAGAAGATTAATTTTTTCCATTTAAAATGAAAGTATTCTAAAGCAACTTAAGTTTCTGGTTTATTTTCAATTGTTTTTATGATTAACGAGTTCTCAATTTTATATTGCTATTCAAAATATTCCACTAGTTTATTATTACTTTAATGTAACATTATCTATTATATTATGAATATTCTATTATTTTTAAATATAGGTCACATAAAGTATAATAATTGTTTTGAAGTTAATTAAAATTAAAGTTTTAATTGTTTATATTTTATCAATATAAAGATCTGTAATTTAAATCTTTCACTAAAAAAATATAATTGAATTATTAAATTAGTTTGAATAAATTGAATAAGAGTTTTGAAAAGTAAGTGGACAATAATATAATTAATAATGGCATAATCTTTAGTTAGCACTGACTTAATTGAACCTAATCTATATATTTCTTTATGAATTATATTCACATAATTTATTTAATTGTATTCACGTTGCATATTTGATACATGAAGCAATAGCCATATCGTCAATACATAAGGGGCTGCATTTTTAAGAAACTTTATGAAATTGAATTATGTATTTGCCACTACGTTTAATTCCTCAATACGATTCCTATTTAATATGACACAAATTAATTTTAATATTTCTTAATAGGAATCAATTTTTATTGGTTCTTTTAAAATATTGGAGTCATGTAGGTGTTGAATTACATATCGTTTTAATTCATAATACGGAATATAAATACATACAGAATATAAAACTAGAGGAAACCGACACTTAGAGTAACAACAATGAATAGGTCAGAACTGACGAATGAATGCCTTTTGTGTTTAATTATGGGAATCTACATAATAATGCTTTTCACGTTTAATAGTTATGCTATAAGAGAAAGTATTGATAATAGATAGATACAATAAGCATTAGTAGAAAGTTTAATTTGCGGAACGAACGTATAATTTAACAGCCATTCTGTAGACAGCAGCACTACAAAATATTTTGAAAAGTTTAAATTCAACAGGTGATACGTAGTTTATATTATGTATATAATATAGGTTAATTAAAAATCATATTTCCGCTGATAGAAAAATAGGTATTAATTTATTAAAATTTATATCAATACACAAACAAACACTAATACATACACATGCTACAGTAATTACTAAAGTATAATACCATTATAAAATACGAATGAATTTTTGTAAATATTTAAATATGTAAAAAACAGATTAAATGAACTGTTAATATAATTTCACGATTTCTAATTTATCAATTTTTTTTTAAATATTGAGTTCAACTAACAACAAAAATTATTCTGTATACATATTATAAAGAATATATTTATTTTGTCATAAAAATTATCTATTTTATAAAAAAATGTCTTTAAAACATATTATATAATATTGTTTATAGACTAGGAAAAATTTAAGTACTTTAATTTAATTATGTAAAAATTATAAAACTTTAATATTTTTAATTTTCTTTTTGAACGTTATAAATACACTCAATAAACTTTTTGTAAATAATACTTTTTGAGAACTGTAATTTTTACAAATTGAGAATAATTCAACAGAATAAACTAAATTTACTACTTATTCCTGAATTATGCATATATAATTTATTTTAAATGAACAAGCCGAAATTTTCTACTTCAAAAAATTCATAGTTATTACTTTGGTCTGATTTTTTTAATAAAAATTACAATAAATACGTGTAATTTTAATTTACATTTATAATATTTATTAATAAAAAAAAGTAGTATCCTGCTTATCGATTTTCCAAATCAATATTTAAGTATAATTCCTTAAAATGGTGAATATTCGGGATTGTTTTATTTTTACAGATTTCAATTTACTTGAATATTTTTATTTTAATTTATTTTATTTATTTCGAAAAAGACTCAGTATAGCAAGCAAAATCCTAATAGAACTTGCAGCTGTGCAGATCATAGAATCTAGAAGCCTAATCAGAAGGAAGTAGGTAAGCGGCGATCAAAGTAGAATGGGTAAGGGAAGGTTTATTATTAAAATTATAACAAAAAATAAAATTCATGTTCAATAAATATTTTTTTTTCCTAAGAATATATTTATATATTTTAATTTCAGTTAAAAATTATGTTATTTCATTATCTGTATAATTAGTTTTATTAGATTTTTATTTTATAATCAAAGTATAATAAAATATAATTTAAACTTGAAATAATAGTAAAGTATTTACTTTATAATAAAATACAATTATTAAGAAATAAGATGAAAAAAAGATTTACACATGCTTTTAATTCTACAAAATAAAGTTTTTATTTTCATAGCTTTATTTAATTTTCTTAAATTCTATCATAATAAATTATTGTACATTTTAAATTACATACTGTTTACTGTAGTTGCTTTTATTCAATTAATCTTTATGTAAACTATAACGCAATAGATATAGTAAATTATTATTTATAGTACTATTATATGTTTTATTTACCTGCAATAAGACGTATATTTACATTTTGTCTTGCTGAATAAAAATCTTGTTAGTATGTTAGTTTAAACTCCATACAAAGGATTTAAGTAATTCTTAAATATGTTCATTTAATTATAGTTTCAGCGTGTTTTGTATATTTATATCCGTATTTTTAAATTTACAGTGTAATGTAATTGAAAAATGAACTTGTAATTAATAGAAAAATTTTGCTTTGGAAATATCTATATACTTTATTAATTACAGTATAATCATAATTATATTTTCATATATTTTATGTGACATTTTTCAAAATCGATATTAATAAATATTAATATATTTATTATTATTATTTTAAATTAATGGAATTATTATTATTATTTTAAAATAATGAAAAGTGTAAAAATGAAAATTGGTTTAACAAATTTTAGTCGATTTAAATTTATTTTTCAATAACACATTTTCTAATATAATCACACTTAGTTACGTTTATGGTGTATTAAAATTTATCTAATCTTTTTAAATAATTTGATTATTGTAATATAATAACTTTAGTAGCTTCATTATAAGATACAAATGTATTATTTAATATGATGTATGCTTTAAGATGCTATGTATTGGTTATTTTGCGTCCATTTATCCTGTTGCTTCTTTGTAAATAATTATTTATTTCAATAATTTAGTCGCTCAATGTGCACTTTATTGAATATATAGATTAAATAATTAAACTACTATTATTATTGGCTTTAACGATATATCTTACGTTATGCCAAAATACAACATGTATTAACTTTGAAAATAATCAACTTACTTTCAAGTATTAAAGATGTGTTGCGTATGACTCCCCCCCCCCTCCTGTTGCCGTATGTTCAATAACTACTTTTATTGGCACAAGTAATTGATAAATATGCAATTATTACGAATGCGTATTATCAGAAGTTTGATAAGTAATTCATAGGCGACTGTATGAAATAGAGGAACAAGGATATATGTAAAGAGAGGCATGGATAAGTTTAACGTGAAAGAAAAGGAGTGAACTATCGGTCAATTAATCAAGATAATGAGAGCCAAGTTATGTGAACTTCAATAGAGAGATAGAGAGAGAGAGAGAGAGAAAATTATAAAGAGTAGGAGGTAGAAAGGGAGAGATAAAGTTAAGGGGTTCTAGGAATTAGCGTGCTAGTGAATAGGAAGTGGGAAGTTAACGCAGAAATGAGGGGTGAGATTCTCCCATACAAGATATTTGGCACTTTGAACGAACGCACCATAGCTTTAGAGATAAAGACAGAGTATATTTATTTGTGTGTTTATATACGTTCATGTGTATCTTCGTTTCGTATATGCTTGTATGTTGAGAGTGGCAAAAGTATGAGAGGAAGAAAATGAGAGAGTCAAATAATGTAGCAAGAGTGAAGATACGCGACTTGGCAGCAAACTTGGGATAGCTGCTTCCGGGATAAGCAGCCTAGCTTGAACGGCCGCTGGCATGATTAATTAATTAGTCTGGGGTAGTTATGGTCCGTAGGATCGATGATACAACATGCATCCGTATAACCCAAAACCCGTACAGTACAGTGTACGCAACTCCATCGGTTTCTTGCTCTTTATAACTGTCCTAGCTTGTTTCAGTTGAGGTTGTCAAAAGAGAAGCAGAGAGAGTATGCGTATCTACGAGAGAAAAGGGAAAAGAGAGAGGGGAAGGAAGAGAGAGATAGAGATAGAGAGAGAGAGAGAGAGAGAGAGAGAATGAGTGAGAAAGGGGGGAGGGGAGACAGAGAGTGAAAATAAACGCATGAGTAATAACCACGTTTTTTCAACAACGCAGATAAGTTAGACATCGCGAATGCATCTTTATTGGAGCGGACGTAGGGATTTGCTAAAGTTTTACACAATCCGAATATCTATGGATGTGTGTGTATTCACAACAAGATTTTATCCTTCGGCTATATATGTAAAAAGTAGTCTTCGGCTATCTCGATAGAACTATGGGTTATGGTTGGCTTCGATGAATTAGATGAGTAATTTTGCTTTTTTTAATTGTTTGCCAATAAATTCTGTTTTCTATTTTTTCTACCTGTCACAAATTGCTTTTTATATTTGAATAATTATCTGAGTAATAATTCTATCGTAACAATCTTCAGTAAATTATAAATTTAAGAATATATCTTGCGTAAATTGATTATTTTTTAAAAATATTTTTTGAAAAATATAATTCTAATTAATGAATCAATCTTTTATGAAATGTTTATTTTGTAATGTAAAAGTTGTTGAAAAATATTTAAAATTATTATTTATTAATTTCGATGTTACACAGTTTAACATAATACAAATATTGTTTTATTTTTACAAATCTTACATTTTATTAAAGAATCTAATATTGTTAAATTGTTCGGATATAAAAATTCCTATATTTTTCGATGAACTATTGTAAGTATTTATTTATTGTTAGCTAGTATATACAGTAATAAAATAAAATATTATGAATATAGATCTTTTTTTAGTTTACATTGCTCATTGTACATCATTTCTGTTCTATACTAATATAATGTAATGTAAACAATAAATTATATTCATAAAATATTCATTGGTTTGCAAAATGAAAGAATTGAAATTATAATCATTTTGTGAATAAATAAAAATACCTACAATAAAAATTTGAATAATAAGAATTTATATTTACTTTCAGCTAATTTACAGAATAACGTATTAAATTAAGAATTAAAACTTCCAAAGACAAATTAGAATAAAATTATTAAAGTGTATAAGTGTTAGTAAAACTAACAAGTCACAAAGCATATATAATACTAAATTATTTTATATCTGAAGTGTAACGATCAATATATTTATTACTATGATATTTTATACGTGAAATCTTTATTACACGTCTTATGGTTGTAGACTTTAAATAAAATGGCAATTTACATATTCTCTTTTTTTTTTTTTTTTTTGAAACACTTTAAATAACAAATAATTGTGCTTTAAATTTAATTTAATTGAGAAATTGTTACATTGTTATAAAATGTAAGTCTTTAAAAATATCATGTTTTACAGCACTATACATCAACTACTTCATCCACGAACATTAAGTATAGAGAGTCCGTTATATAGATACGGAAACCCTAGGTAATGTACATACTATAGACTCTTTATTATTCTTTAGCCCATGTCAAGATCTTAAGATCCTCGCAAACTTAGTGGCTTCTGAAAATTTTAAGCAATGCTTTGCTGCGACTGACAGGAAGTCGAGTATATGTACGTCCAGTCTCTTGTTGATGAATTATAAAATCCAGACAAACAGTGCTGTATACTACAGATGATTTTTATCGGTTGTCCGTCTGCATATCAGTTTTGACAATGTCAATGCACTCCAACAATCATATCTCCAGATTCTATCAGTTGAGTAAATATAGGTCCAGAGAATGTAACTGGTCCCCGACGGACGCTCACATTTTTGTTTTACATTTCCACAGGTAACGATTTTTTCTCTCTGTCGTTCCCTATATGTTTCAAACATTCGTGTACAGATACTTCGTTTTATTCAAGAAAGTAAGTGGAAGCCATTGAAAGGGGGGATTGTAATAGATAAATGGCTCTGATTATATAGATAGACGTATGTCGACGGAGTTGTGAGGAGTGGATGGAAATGAAATCCTTTTTCTCGATTAAGGACATACTCCTAATACAAAGAACATACTTGTAGTACATATCTTCCAAACAGGTTGACATAACCTTAAAAAATTACAATTACAATTTTTTTTTTAAAGTTCAAAGTCAATATATATATATATATAATATATTTAATAAAGTATAAATATATATAATATATATTATTTAAACAAATATAATATATAATATATGTATAATATATATATATATATATATATATATATATATATATATATTATATCATATTATATTTAAATTTATCACTACGCGCATGTGTGCACTTACTTATAGAATTCCTTAATAGAATATATTTTGATTATTTTTATGAACAATATCATATAATATAATATATGATATATAACTTAAACGATATTTCAATAATATTTTTAGATTTCTATCTGTTCATTAGTACGCGATAAATGAAAAAATTCCAATATTTACATTATTTAACATTTCAATTTATAGTATTTTTCACAATTTTTATTCTTGATTAGCGAAATTCATAATACATCCAGAAATAAATAGTAAAAAATCATATAAATATTATCAATTTCTCTATTCTTAAATATATATTATTATATATAATCTGAAGGCTGCAAGTGAATATTTTATTATTTATTCATATATTTACGCTTTTCTTTAAAAGTAAATTTTATTACAAATAACAGTAGAATTTATTTTTGTATAAAAGCATTAATTAATATATAATGATGATACTTTATAAAGTTCTTTAAATCTTATTCGAATAACTAAAGATACTAATAAAAATCATTTATTAGAAACCAAAATATTAGTATTTATATTAGGATTTTGTTTTATTTTAACTGAGGTTAATATCCAAGTTTTCCATGCGTTTTAGCTATTTTTGGTTCATTAATTTTTATACATTAATTTTATAAACATTCATAATGTTTATAAACATTTATAAATAATTCTTAAAACTTAATTTATTCTTAATTTATTTTGATTATTGACAGTATAGCAGTATAGTCAATACAATTGAGTTGTTTGATTATGTTATATTAACTGTGTGTTCCAAATCAAATCATATACCATGTGAAGATCAAGTTTAATTATATCATGAAAAAAAAGTTTTTTCGACAATTAAGAAGTTGTACAAACTTTTCGAATAAACTTGGGGCTTAAACTTATGCAACTACGATGGCTTTTATATATTTTGAAGTTTTAGAAATGTAAACTTTTACATGACGAAAGTAATATGTTCTCTCTTTTAATGTAATTTTCTGCTAATTATAAAAGTTTTTTTAATCCAAATAGATATATGTTTTGAATAAAAATGTAGACATCTTTTAAAAACAAATTTATTGTAATTTATATAGGCAATGATAAAATTTTGTTTAATTGTATTTATTAAAAAAATAATATAAACTATGTGGAGAATGAGTATGTTTTTTATTTTTTTTTTTAATTTCTACTGGTTATATTAAAATATATATACCTAATATTTAATCTAATAATTAACAAGTTCGTACTAAAATTAATAATATGTAATAATAAGTAATTGAATAAATATTGAACAAATGTATTGATGTACTTTTGGATTTTAATTTGAAATTAAATTTTAACGAATTCATACGTGTGATTTAAGTTTATAAATATATATATATATATATATATATATATATATATGTCGAGTGACAACAATATTAAAAAGAAATTACAAAAATAAAATTCGTCATAAGTAGATGTGTGAACATTTGTTCGAAATTCATATGCCTTTGATTAGTATACTGTAATCGATTTTTATTTTCTTTACTTTTTATTATATCGGTACAGCTTTTTTATTTACTCTCTCATTCTCTCTTCCTCCCCTCTCTCTCTTTCTATAAAATATACAATTTCTCTCTATTTTCTCATCTCTCACCAACCTTCGTTCATCATTTCACCCTGTTTCCGTATGGTTCCGAGTCCCTTCATCCCTGAAGAGTGCTAACTATAATGCAGTAAGATTATGTTACACCGAGAGTATGTTGTTCGCGTACACTAAGGCACGCCACGCATTAACATAATGCTAATTATCTTGCTAGCTCATTAACGTTTGCAAACTGTCCAAGAAAACTCGCCGTTGGAGATCCCTGCGGTTTGGTACTTGGCCTTTATATCGCTGCTAAGATAAGATGAGCGACCAACATGTTTGCAACTTGGTTCACGACTTTGCCCACTGATGCATACGTACCGTATACGTTGCGTATAAGGAGATGAGGAGCTATGCCAGAAGGCTTTAGAAGTGCGTAAACTCTTCAAGCAAGATACCTGGTGACGGTGTCCTCCTTGTAAATTAGAATTTTTTGAGTTAAGACGCCTAGATTTTTTGGAGTGACGAAGGAATTATACAAGAATTTTGAAAGATGATGGAAATGGAAGTTCTTCTTATACTGGTTTGATCCAAAATTAATTACAATTTTAATTATTGTTAATTACGTATCCTAGTAATATCACTATTTACTAGAGTATAATACATTTAGTAATTAATCTACAGTTTAATAGTGTAATTGATTTATTATTGAGATAGTTAATGTTAATATGAATTTTTTTCATTTTCATTTATCGTACAACAACAAATTTATATTTTTGTTCCTAATTATAATTTACAATTACAAAATACAGCAAATGGAGTAAGCATTATTTCGAATATTTATTTATATACAATTCATTACAAAAAAACTAATTATCTGCATAATTTTTATTTATGTTCTGAGCAAAGTATTAGAAGCAATAAACAGCTAGGTAATATTATAAATTACATAATTGTACATGTAACTTATATATTTTCGAATAGTTAAATGCTTATAATGTGTAAGTATAATATAAGTTGCTTTGGTATGTTCAAGTGTACATTATAATTTTTGGACTTGGTATTTTCTCAACTACCATGCTATATAACTATGTAAGTATTTATTTAATTGTAGTAATTATTAACAGTCTTTATGTTAGCAAGCTTTACCTTAGCTACTTACAATATATATTTCTTTTAAGAAAAAAATTATAATGCTGTCTACTTTCATACATAAAAGCTTTTAATATTTTGTAAACATTTTTGCTGTTTGTCTTTAAAAGTAGTTTAAATGTACTTTTATTAAATGATTTTTAATTACGAATCATAATGTTAGTTTTCAAAACAATGTTACATTAAATTGTTAATATAACAATACATATTTGTCAGTGCTAAATGTTCAGTGCATTGATTAATAAATTTATGTTATCAAAAAATAATTATGTGTATGCTAAATGTTTCAGCATTGAGTGTACCATTTTTAATTATTATAATATTTTTTTAATAGATTCATTATTATAAAACTGTATTCAGTTAAATTAATTATATAAATATTTATTATTATCAAGTTGTTAAATCAGACAAATATATAAATATCATAAACTTGCAAAATACAAAATCAAAGACTTTTGCGTTTCGATTATTGTGTACTTATTTGTCTCATCAGCAACAAAATGCATTCATATAAATTTTTCTCAAAAAATTAGTTTACTTTTATCAATATAAAATATATACACACATGTAAATAATATTACGAGAATTTTATTTTAGAAAAATTTGAATTATCAGTTCTCCACAATGGTTTTTTATAAATACATAACACAATTTAGGCGAGAAAGATGTAAATGAAAGAGGGCGGTGCTTGCGGTAAAGAATACATTATATCACAGCACGTTATTATGAGAAAGAGAGGATATCTTTTTATAGAGAGGCTTCGAAGCGTGCGTATGCAAAAAGTTTACAGGAAGTTCAACGTTCAGCCCCCTCGCGGTGTAATAACCGTAAAGTAGTCGATCTGCCACCTACGCTCTTACTCTGTCTCTCTCTGTCTGTATGTTTCTCTCTCTCTCTCTCTCTCTCTCTCTCTCTCTCTCTCTATATATATATATATATATATATATATATATATAATATGTGCCTATGCGTATAGAGTACAAAAGAACGACAAGGGGCAATGAAGTTAAAGGAAGGCGTAAGACCCGGGTCCCCCGGAAAAATCATAGCTTAACGCGTCGAATCGCGTATGCATATAAAACAGAATGACTTCACTTAATACTGGGCATTTCTTTTCTCATGCAAATTTTACTGTGCTTTTCCTCGACAACGTGTAATTGACACGGGTATTAACGGCACTTTTTTCTTTTTATACTTAGCCAATTCTTATGATACTCACATTTTTTATTTTTTATGAAGTATTCTCATATTATTTCAAAAGTTTATGAATTTTATTATTATATTTTATGACCAATTGTCAATGATATGACCAATGAAAATTGTAAACAATTTTGGTTAAAATTATCAATACAAGTGATAGAATTAATAATAGATATTTTCACCTTAATTATGAAATAAAAATGTTTGAAATCAATATACAAATCTTTTTATTTTCACCTTGATAAAAGTTTTCATTTATAAACGAATTAGTGATGATTATATGGTAAAAATGATTAATAAAATATTTTATATATATTTATAAATATTAACTATACTATTATATAAATTTTTAATACATTAATTTATTTAACACAAATATTGTTATTAAGCTTCCGGTTTAATAATATTTTTATAATAAAAATTAAATACTTACATTAAACATAAGTTTTATAAGTTATTAGATGACATCTTAGAGAATATAAAAATATGTATTATCAACAAATTTATAGTTTATTATTATATGTATTATGCAATAAATATTAGTAAGATCGATAGTAACTTTTATAATTTATAGAAAAATAGTTTATAATAATATAATTTGTTTATGAATAGATTATAGGAATAAAGAGAATAAAATATTTAAGACTATATATATTTAAATAGAATCTAGATTATCTATAAATTTGTAGTTATCTCAAAGTATGTTGCACATTATAAAGACGTTTATATCTTTATTAAAATAAATTGTTGAAATCTTTATTATATATATGTATATATATCATATTTAAATCTAAGTTATTCGCAGTTTAAAACGAATTATTAATAATTATTATTCATTTTAATGAGAAAAGAATATTTATTGAATATGAAAAATTTTATAAATACTTACATATATAATAAGTAGATGTATTATATATAGAGAAATGTGGGCACACTGTGGTTCAAAAAGAAATTTTCTGGAAAGAGGAAATAGTTAATTATGTGTTAATATACCAATGAAAATTAATGTAAAATTGGCGTCTTCGGGAATCTAATAACCACTTTTTTTATATACTGCTAATTGAAATAATAAGGTTAATTATTTTGCATGCAACATTGAATGGGTAATGATATTCCTGTATTAAAATGATCGAAATTCATTCGGTTTGTACTCTACAAGTTATGGCTTGAGTCAACGGAAATTGAAAGACAAAAACTCCAATATGTAGGAAAATATAGTGCTTCAACGATATATTGGGGCATTGAAATGTGGAAATCATTTTGGAAACTGCAAAAGTCGCACGATTGTGGGCCTGTTGAAGCTGAGTCGTGAATATCCTGGCATCGCGTGGACACAAGATCAAAGGCAGACTGCCTTCCATATAATTAGTATCAGGCGCATTTGCATATTGATCGAGAGAGATGAGAGTAGGAAGGAGTTAGATGACGTTCTGGGTGTTGCTATTGCTACTCAATTCACTGGCCTGTTTTCGCTTGCGCCGTACCTTTTTAAAGGATACAAGCCACGTTTCGAAGTTGTTTTACCGGCTAGAATCATCGCCTACTTTTGCTGCGGTGTGCTTCGCTTATTTAAATTACGCAAATTTTTTGGACATGCTAGTTTATTACATTGAGTTTTTGTTCATTAAACACCAATTGATTATAATTGAATTTATTGTTGATCTGAATTTCATTAATATTCAAAATTGCTTCGTATGTAACATTCATAAATGAAAAGAGAAAAGAATTTACAGTCCTAAATATTCTATCATTAATTAAAATAAATTAATTATTTTGCCTTAAAATGTTTATTTATTTGATAATTTGGATTTCGTAATTTTGTTTAATTTGTTAAGCCTAGAAATTTCTTAATGCGTAAATTTTTTAATTTCTTTGAAGATTCTAGTTAAAATTTTATTAATTACTAATTGCATCTAAATAAAATATAGATAATTTGTCGCATGATTTTCAAACTTTAACATTATCATTATTTCACATTGAATATAATATTAATTTTATATAATCATTCTTATCATTATTTATTCTTTAAAAATATTTTCGTCATTTTATTTATTTTAATGGATGCATTTAAAAATGAAAATTATTTTGTTAAATCTTCGCGTATAATAAAAATTTCATGATTTTGTCGTTTATGAGTGTTTGTTTATTTTGGCTTAATAAGGAGAATTAAAAAAGTTTACTTTTTTACAATGATTAATACTCGCTATTTCTTCTGATAAATACAATACGACTTTCGTTGTTTGTCCAGCATTGCTTCTTTACCTTTATCTGAAGACTCAGTCGTGACAGACAGGAAATGTGATTTATCGCTCAATCGTTTTACTCCTCATTTTCTAAGCCCTCGCAAGCGCGTATTGGCTTCTTTGCATATTCAGCTCGTACCGATGTAGTAATACCGAAGGAATTTCATTTATTATCATCGTATAAAGTGGGATTAGTTCTATGACTTTTTTGCTCCATTATTTATTGCGCAACACGTGCTGTGATTTTGTTACTTGAACACTTTTATATCTTGATATATTTTGTTTTCCACGGACGTGTCGAGATTTTGAATGATTAACTGCAATAAATACATTCATATTCACTTAAACTATATTTAAAAGTTATACTTAGAATAGTTGAATTGATAAAAATTCTTTGAGAATGATAATACTAAATAATAATTATTAGAAAATTATGTCTCATTTAGAACAGCATAAAATTTAAATCACCTTAAATTATTAATTATTAAAGATAATTAATTTATAATAATTTCTATTACATATTTCATCATAAATATTGCAATTGAAGAACGATAATAGCTTATGTCAATATTGTGTTCTTTTATTTTATATTAGATTTTCAAGTCCATTTAACGTCTATGATAGGTTTGTACATTGAAACTATAAATTTGTCAAAGGTAGATTACTCTACTGAATAATGTTTGTATAGAGAGATAAATAAATCTGTAAGAGCATTTTTATAGATTGTGGAAAAATGAAATTGTGAATAATTTCAGAGGTATATTTTGGTCTACTTCTATGCGACCATATCGTGATCAATCGTGCTCGATAAAATCATATTGATGATCCACTGTTGGGCCTGCAGTTTTGCTTGAGCCGTATAAGTTTACAAAGGAAGTGCTTTTAAAGATGTCCCAAAAATCGAATGCACCTCGTACGCTGGGTAAAAGGGTAGGGATTCCGAGTATCGATACACATTCGCGAGCGATCAACACGATTGTGCACGTCTGCGGCTTTTCTTACCTCCTCCTTTGTGGGACAGAGCGGAAGGCCAACGCTTGTCGGCGGCATCGGCGGTGGCGTTGGCTAACATATGAACGATTAGTGACTCCACACTTTTGCGTGCATGCGTGTCGATTCGAATTCAGTGGCGAACGCCGCGCGTATTCCGTACACGTAGAAATCGCTGCGTATTTAAAAACTAAGCGCTGCGTGGGGTAGAAGGAATGAGAGAAATAAAGTGAACGGTAAGCAGAAAAGAAAAGAAGCGATAGAAAGAGATGCATAACAATGGAGTGCAAGTCATTGGGTAAACGACCGCGAGAATCGCGTTAGATCTACAACGATATAACGTTGTCTCGAACGTTTTGATTATCACCCGTGAGCACGTGCTTTGAAAGGGTGTGTACACGAATGGATGGGTGGGTGGATAGATGGATGAATGGATGGGAATGGAATGCCGCTTTCGTTGTACATTCGGAAGGGGACTGACGGTTGATGTAGGAAAAGTTTTAACTCGCTGATAATGGGAGTGTGGGGTTAGAAAATGGAATCGAGGTAATAACTTTCGCGAATGTAGCGCCAGTCTGTCTCTATCGCATTCTCATTCTCCAAATCCATCTCTATGTACAACTTTGTTTTATAGGCATACGCCGTACAAGTGCGCGCGCGCATACTTATGCATATACATGGGCGTCCACAAAAGAAAACAAAAGGCTAAATTCTTTGATGTTATAATCGTATGACTTGCAATAATCCTCTCCTTCGTCGTTTAACTTTTTCCTTTTGTGTTAATAAATTGTGAATTACAATATAATATTTGAGAGATATTATAGATTTTAAGTATTGATAAGTAAATTTTACTTTGTAAAATTGCAAATTTATTTTATTGCTTCTAGGTGAAGAATGGCAATGTAAAAAGCTGTTCTACAGTGACACTATAAAGCATGAAAAGGATCCTGTCATTAATGAAGGATTAATTTTCTATTTATTATTGTCAAATCTTAGTAGCAATCTTATTAGAAACCGGGGTTATTTATAGAATTCAAATTAAGAGGCTCTATGATAAGTGGAAGGTAATTGTGTGTATTTAAACCAAACAGAATTATTTATAGGTGATATGGAGGTAGCAAGTTCATTTCTTAACTTCCATAAATTACTAATCAATCAAAAATTTGATGGTTAAAGAAAAAAAAAATAAAAATGATATCCATTAAAAATAATATTATGTTTAAAAATTTCATTTGATAACCAGAAAGGAAGTCCAGACAACGTATACAAAGCTCGGCCTCTCTCCTTCTAAGCTCTCTACCCTTACGTCACGTAGGCCGGGGAATTCTTTTTATTCTTAAGAATATCGCTACAACTTGCAAAAGTTTTTGTCATAGCTGTATATAAAAGCTCACAAGTGAAGGGATACGAAGTCGGAGACAGGGAGGAGCAGCAAAAGAAAGAGTAAGCGGCGTCGCTGGGCCAGAGACGGGTTGCGGCAGATCGGGTAGCTGGGCGACAAGGTGGATGGGCGGGAAAGCGGAGAGAGTTTCAGAGCAGCTCGCAAGCCGATATTGCGAAATTCGTGGAGCACGTCAAATCCGGAGCTTGCAGAGACGAGGGTGCAACGATAGGCACGCGAGTGCGACAGAGAACCTAGACACGGTTTTCCGACAGATAAAGGGAGGCCCAGGGAAGGACAACGCTTCCCTCTCGCGCGTACCACCCAATTACACTGCAGTTCAAATACATGCAAATCCGGAGAATAAGCTTTATTTGTTGTGCAAATTAGCCGCATATTGGCGTGGTGGGCGCAAGCTGCTTTTCCGGAAGGTGCGCGCCCCACGTCAGCGCTTATTTTCGCATTTTTGTCGGAATGTCCGTGCAACGTCGAGGCACAAAGCGCGTGCCCACCGATCGGAGCGACACATTCAATTCCCGATTGATCCTTTCGCCGAGTGGTTATGTATTGATGATCCGCTTGTCCGCGCGACACAGCTCGCTCTGATTATTAATGTATTATTTCGCGCTTGGTGCTCCGACGCTTATCAACGCCGCGGAATTTGCAGATATATTGCCTGCGATGTACCTTTGGCCCCAACCCCTCCATTCTGGCTATTATTATTATTTCGTCGATTTATCAACGATAACATTGACATTGCACCCGAGTGCGAGGACGTATTTACGGCGTAGACTCGACCGAGCCCCGACTATATTGGGACTTGGGATTTAATCACTATTTTCGACGTAATTATGGTTTGTACGCCTATTACTCAACTTCGATAAAAATAGACTTTCATTGGTTTTTATTGGTTACACAGTTAGTTGCATACGGCTTTGATTTTATATAGATACATTAAGAATGTTTGGATATTTAATTCATAAAAATGTTATTGAATAAACTTTTTAATCCTATTTATATGCAAGCTCATGTCATTGGCTTGAAATAAACTTCAATAAAGAGCATATTATTATTACAATCTGTCCTATTCTATATTATTTAATAGTCTAATTAATGGGAAATCGATAAATTTTCTTCTTTTTCTTTATAATTATCATGATGAATAAAGTTTCTTGCTAATTAATTTATTGACAAATAAATAGTTTTTTAAATTTTTAACAAAATCTAGTGGCATCCAATCTTTCTTTTTTTAAATGGTAAAAAATAGTTAATCGTAATGTGTAGGTCATTCTTCTTTACTTGATAAAAGTAAAATTAAGATCTATTATTTGAAAATTTATCGACAATTTATATTATAATATGAAATTCTAGTTATGTATAAAGTAAATTTAATTTACTTTACGGAATACATGAAATATAATATATGCAGTTATTCTTTTACTTAATTAAAACTAATTTGTTATTAAACAGAGATAAAAAATAAAGGTCTAATTAATACACTAGCTTCTTTCACTGATCAAGCGATATGATTAGAAAATTATAAACTTTTCTTCGAGACAATTCTTATGAATATTATGGCATGTAAGATGCTAAGTCACACTAAACAAGGAATAATATAAATTCCGGAAAATGATGGAATTATACGCAAAGCGATTATACGGCGCTGTAAACAAAACCTCGTTTTTATTAAGTGCATTTGAAATGGCGAAAGAAAATATACTTTGAAAGCATAGCAAATCGAATATATATTATAGTTGGTCACATATATATACTCCTAATAAAAATCAATAAAAATATTAGAAGGTCTAGCTCCATGACGGACGACGTCATTTCTTGTTAGTCTCGAGGGCTCGATCTATCCTTAAGGGATCTAGAAAGAGCAATACATAGAGAAAGTCAGGCAGCAATGAAGAACAGAAGCCGATAACCATGGCCTCTCGGCCCTTTGACCGGCGGCTATCCTTCACGCGTGGCTTTAGAGAATCAACTTCCGCTCTCCAGGGAGGTCTTACAAGTCCATCAAAATAAATATATAAATATGGGTATATACGCTGGCTGCCGGGAAGAACGATTATCTTAAGATTATCCAAGAGTGTTACCAGGGAAATGTATATTTATCTTTGAGATTAGAAAAGGTATAAATATGATGTTTCAAAGTGGATGGCTTTTTTATGGTTGAGTGCGGGTTTTATGATCCTAGCTGCTATTATTTGATGAAAATTAGTGCGCGCATGATTATTGTTTTTAACTTCCAACAACGTTTTTCTATGTTATTTTGTGTTTTATAATTATATAATATAATTATATTCCTCATTAAATAATAAATATTAATTATATTGTATGTTAAATTATAATTACTCATTTAAAATCTCATGTGACATCAAAAAATCGAAGTGTTTTTAACATCCCAATAATCTCTATCATTGATTTCTTAATTTATTTCTCAATGCTTTGTATTATGAGCGCCAATGAAAATAATATAAAGAATGCAAATGTCAAAGAAACCAACAAATTAAATAAATTCCAAAATATTACGCGTAAAATATTAGTGTATTATTAGGTATATTAAATTTTTTATGATGCGTAAAAATTATTACCGTTAAACACTAGGCCAAAATAATATTTCAATGTATCTATATTACGTTCTTCCTCATATTTTATATTATGCATAAGGATACATGGTGAATAATATAAAAATAGAAATGTACGTTTGATAGAAAAAATTACGTGGAGTGTAGTACTATGTAGAGATTAGAGGTATGGAAGCTTGCGAATTGCGGTATTCGATTCATGCGCTTATCATAAAGAGTTTTCCGGAGCTTGTACCCGTCATTGTCATTCCTGTGGGCTTATTTAATTTTTTTCCGTCGTTCTTTCGACACGCGCGTCCGCAATGTACTACTGTGATTTTCTTCTATTAAGGAATAATAGAAATACATTGCGTGTCCAGAGTATTTAATTATTATTAAAAAATATATTAAAAAAAGAAATACATAACAAGTTTCAATACATTAAAAGTCGGAAATTTATCTATTAAATTTAATCTATTAAAAAAATAATATCACATTTCGTATTCATTACTAATTGACTGTGTAATAGAGTTAAAAATAATTTTTATGCAAGTAATGTCGCTGTATAGTTAATTCTTACATAAGCTTATTCTTAATAATTCAGCTTTTTTCATTTTTCCATTAGTGGATCATTGAATTTCAAACAGTTTATTCTTTTACATAATTTTAATGTTGCGATCAATAAGGCAGAGCAGGCACCCAGTTATATATTTTACATACAAACTTTATTTAAGAGCGCAAATCATTGAAAACTAATTAAATTAAAATGCCAATAAGCTCCTTGAGATCGTGAAAGAGAATTAATTCATGACTTAACACTAATGAATACTTTTAATATAATTGACGAAGTAGTTACAACTATAAATAAGGTTTCTTTTGCTGATTTCTTTATTATTCTATCTTACTGTATTTAGATAAGAAATCTTTGAAGTTCCACAGCATATTTCAGCTCACCTTTATAAGCAGCAAATTGATCAAGAGTGCTCGCTGAGCTGTAACGTAAGTTATCATAGCCTCCAAAACAAAGAAGTGCCCTCTCTTTTGGCTTGCCCGTTCCAACGTGCCGACGAGCTTAAGATATCTAAAACGATTCAGAAGGTCCTTTCTATGGGGTAGGGTAGAAGAAAACCCTTTCCAGTGTAACAGTAGACGCGAGCGAGCGCAGTTCGTACGGAACAATTACATTTTAATTAATATTTCCTAAGCGGCCGAAAAGCCTTGGCATCGAATTTATGATCGTTTTATCCATTATTGTATAAAAGGAGGAAGAGGAAGAGCACAACGACCGATGGCAAATCTTTGCGAAATGCCATAACTTTGCTGCTTTACGACTTTATCCAGTAATAACTTTCTCTAGCTCTTGCGCTTTGTTTCACTTCTCTCACCAATGCAGCATGCAGTTCTTTAATTATTTATTTGCCTTTGATACGCAACTTCTTGACTTTAAGTTCCACGTTTTACATGCTCGATAAATCGGTTCAAAGCATTTTTCTATTACTTTGTGCGTACAGGAGTTTATTTGCTCTAAAGTTTGAATCTGCCAATAATTTGAATTTTGAATCTATTTCTCAATATTAAAATTTTTTAGAAGCAACGTTTAAAATTGTCAGAATTCTCAATACCACAAACTTTTTGTTTCTTCTATTACTTTTTTTATATCGATATTTCGTAAAACAATGAAACTTTTTATTATTAATCTTAATTAATTGATTTAAAATTAAATTACTTAATGTTATATGTTGATAAATATGTTGATAACATACTGTCTAGTTGATTGATTTTTAGTAGGGTACATTACATTTTCTATTCATACAATAGTTCTTTCAATTTTCAATCGGTTTAAGAATGGTAATTTAGACAAAGGAAAATCGTCTATGTTATAGGTTTAGTTTTTGATGTATAATCATTGATAAAACAGTATAAGAAAACGATATTTGTTATATCTCATAGTTATTATTTAATGTTCTTGCCATTAACAATTGAATTATATATTTAAAAAAAGTATAAATTCAGCATTTGAATAAAATTTGATAAATGGAAAGGATTATTTGATGCAAGTGTGAGCTGAATTAAATTTTTAATAAAAAATAATTATCTTTCTACAATATTAAATTACATCAAATTAAATGAAATGTCTTTTAAATTACAAACAGTTATTAATTATAATAATAGATAAAGTATTTATTTAGTAGAGGGAAATTAAAATCATGAAAGTCGAGATTGAATTGATAATAGAAGGATCCTTTGGGTACGGGGAATATGCAAGGAAAAAGCCACAGAGGTTGGTTATGGGATACTTTTCCGCCGTCCCATACATCGACTCATCCTCGTCAACAGGACAAGAAACTAACCTGCCCGCTTGTCTTCTTAGAGAAACTCGGGTTTGCATTCTCGAGGGGCACGCGGTCCTGGAAATTTGCGCTCGACATTCCGCGAGCGGGGAAAGCGCGCTCCTAGCTACAAGTCAAGGGGCGTTGTCGACTCGGACGTCCTCGTTCTCGTGCTGCTTCACATATACGACGATGAGCGTCTGTAGTTCGTGGGAGAGGGGGGCATCGTGTGGTCAGGGGTTTCGATACTTTCTTTAGCCGTTTGGCGCCGCGCGTGCTTTGCTCAAGTTGTCTCTCCCTACATGCCGGAGAATGTCTTTGAATCTTCGTGCCTGTATTGCTCTCTTTCCCCATTGTCTCTATCCATCGCTATCGCTTTCTCGCTCTCGCAAAGCATGGAACTGCTTCTGCCTTGTGAGCTTCGCGTACTTGGAAAATGAGCTCACGGCAGGAGGGGGAGGTATTCTGGAAGTCAAGGATTTCTCTTCCTATATAAAAAAGCTCGCTCGGCTTACTTACTCTCGACTCACTCTCGATACCGATGAGTTCATATAGGTCCGTCAATTTCAATCTTATATGTCAAAACATAAAGATTACATTAATCACTTTATATTTAGATTTTTGTGCCCAGATTAATTATTTTTAAATTAAGTTATTTATAAGTTACTACAAAATATTCACGCATTTTCACGTTTCTCTTTTATAATTTATAATAATTTATATAATATAAATAAAAATTTGTTATAGGCATGAAAAGCTGAACGTAAATTTTAGAAACTACAAATAATGTTATGAAAAAATTTATACTAATAAGTCGATGTTAAATTCGCTTTTTCTCTTTTTAAGAAATTTATTCTCGATGCATAAGTTGTTAAGTTTAGGTTGCAAATTAATGTATTTAGTGACAAATGAATTTCTAGTATTTTTGAAGAATTATTGTTTTCATCAACATTTTAATTGCCATGAAGTATTTATTACTAGGAACATACATATCAATTCCGTGTATTTTAGACATTATTTTATTAAATTTATTAGAATAGGAAATGCTATAGCGTGCATATATAATCGGTTAAGTGAAATGCTGATGAATAAATTACAATAGTAATTGTTGCATATATTAAAATTTTTAAATATAAAGCAAATCAGAAGGAATACGTATTTAAGGAAGTATCACAAAATGGCGAGCGAAATTTAGAAAATCCTATGTATCTCCCCTCAACTGAAAATATGAAATTGCTAGAGTTGAGAGTTTCGACTCCGCGGTGACGCTCGTAGATACTCGTAAAGGGTGGGGAAGGACATTGTTGACAGGCGGCTCACGAAGTCATTGGAGTTTTGGAGCGCATTCTCTCCCAGATGATGACGAGCACTTTTTCCCTCTACACGCTTGATAAATGGTATGTGATTCTGTGTCGCCCTACGATATATCGCGTTCGTACGATTCAGCGGGAAATAGAAAGGACTTGAGCTGGTGTGTCGAAGACACTGCTCTGATTGATACTCGTTGCGGTTCTTCGAGTTGAGAACAGTCATCCCCACCCTTCGTGTTACTTTCCTCCTGCGAACTCTTTCCTCGAGGGTTGCAAGTTCGGCTAACTTCTCGTGTTCAGATGTTGACAATGTTAAATGTCTGCATCCCAGAACAATTGGCGATTTCAGTTAAACTTAGGCTACTACGGAATCGCGTATAGGTAGGATGGTGATTTTTGTATTTTGAGATTCAACAAAACCTTATTTATAATTTTTTTTTAAATCGACAAAATGACAGATATTAATTGCAAAATTTTTTATTTGTACATGTTTTACAATAATGAAACGATCGTATGAAACACAATTAATTGAATAATCAATCTTATTTATACAAACGATATGTTGAATGAATATAATAGACTTTAGGTTGCGTTTTAATTGAAGGTCGTGAATTATACACAAAAAAATCAGTAAAATAAATTATAGTCTATTGCTCGGAAATATGAACTTAACATAATATTAAAATTTACATCGCTTATCAATAATAGTAAAATTTTTGCCAAATTCAGATTTTCAAAATTCAAAAACTATTCAGTATCATACAGTACCTTGAAAACTAAATTTATTTGAAGTTGTGAGTGAAAAAAGAAAATGCCATGTTGGAAGAGGAATTCTGTGGCAAAACGAATCCAAAACCGAGACGAATTTATTCATGAAGTGAGTCGAGAGTGTAAATGCAAGATTGGCAATACATACGAAATATCCCTGGTTCCAGTAAAAAGGGGTGAATATATTACCAGCCCTTTCGTTTCATAATTAACTGCTTTGAACTCGACCTAGAATCATATAATGGTGATATGCACTGTGGTTATCCGTTTAAATGTCAATTTTTTTTCTAAAGTGTTGAAATTATATGATTACACTGAGGTGGCTCCGTAGTACTTGTTTTATTAATTTTATTAATTGTATGCTTAGTTTACAAATATCATAGTGTTCAACAAAACATTTGTTTCACACTTATTTAATTAGTAATTAAATACAAATAACTAATAGAAAATATTGATAATTAGGTAAAATATAAATAATTAAATATATCGTAGTTTTATAAATATCTATTTTTATTATTAATTTTGTTTAATTTTAATTATTAAAGTAAAAGAATTTTACTAATATTATGAAGATTAAAATTATATTGGAGTATTTTCATCATTCTTAAATTTTCCGATATTCGTGGTTAAACCGACTCGATTTTTTCAATAATTATTTATTTACAAATTTATAATTTATGTAATAAGCAGTACATTTAAATTAATTTTCATCGATTATATTGCAATTTCATTAACGATAATTTATAATCTCAAGGTGAAGATCTGAATTTTTATAAAATGGAATTAATAGTATTAATAAAATACATTCAAGTGCACGCGTGCATATACATATTTATTTATTTATTGTTATTGTAATTTTTATGAATTAAATTTTTATATAAAATAATAAATTAGTAAGTTACTATAAATTTAATTAACAATACATATATCATTTATAGCACATTAATTGTTTTATAAATGTTTATATGCATAAACTATAATTGAAATGGCGACTTAATAAAACAATATATAATATAAAAACAATATAATATAAATATATAATTCAGAGTAATAAAAAGATATTAGCATGAAATCTTACAATGAAATATATAGTGCAATTAAAAAAAAAATGACTGAACGGATAAACAATAGAAAAATTAAATAAAAATCTAGGTGTCAAGTAGTGAGCAAAACACTTGCCTTTCGTAAATTGCATATAATTCACTAGGGCAAGTATGCGCGAACATGCATGAAACATCTCCAACAGTGCTCATGTTAAGATTTATTCACGATCATGCGCTGTATGTACAACGTAGTCGGTATCGTAAGTTTGCGCACTCGTATTGTTACTATGTTACACAATTAATATATGCATATATATATGTATAATTTCTAAGTTTTTTTTATTTTCATTCTAATTTCGTATTCATTTATAATTATTTTAAGAAATTGAGTTTAATTCATTAATTCAGATTATATTATAATTTGAAACTTATAGTTTAATGTGTTAATATAAATCCAAATACTGTAAATTACTACAGTGAATAAACTATTAATATGGTAATACATAAAATCAAATATCAATTGATGATATTATACAAATAAAATTTTTATTCATTTTTATGAATTTTTTTGATGTTTTAATCATTTATAAAAATACCTCTAGTATTAAGTGTATTTTCATATTTGTTTACTTTTTAATCCCTAGAAATTTTTAATATATAAGTATTCACTACTACCCGTGATAATTCAAGTAAGGTAATAACGAAGAGACGTTGCTAGAAATAAAAGAGCCTCATTTAGGGCAATAGATTTTCCTTTGTTCAAAATCGTGCCTTCCGATAATTATAGCGAGACTCTTGACTCGAGTACTTTGCAATATCGCCAGGAACACGAGCTCGTTTCATTTGGATTGGAACAAGCGAAGTAGTATTATTTCCCGACATTAAAAGCCACGTCGTTTACCATATCGTCTCAGTGAAATCTGCATATCATACCGGGGCGTTTCCCAATCGACTAATTAACAAAAAACGAAGGAACCAGTCATTAATCATCCGCGAGCGGTAGAGAGAATCAGTAAGTGAGACTGAGAGGGAGAGAGAGAGAGAGAGAGAGAGAGAGAGAGAGAGAGAGAGAGAGAGAGAGAGAGAGGGACAGACAGATAGACAGATAGAGAGAGTGAGAGAATGAACCACTCCGATTGCGGGTGGGCACGCTCAAATGCAAATATGAGAAGAGACGAATGAGAGATCAAGAGAAACAGAGTGTGTGTACGTACGGGAGTGTGTGTGCGAGATACAGAGAGAGAAAACTGAAAGTATCATTGGATATATTATTAGTTAAACCCTTTTAGACGCGGGTGCGTCAAGAGGGTTGCAAGGACTCGCGCTCTGGTCCTACCAATTTCCGGATGACCCTTTGGCCCTCTGCTTGATCAATTCATTATCGTTGTTAGTAGATGAATATTTCTCTTTTTCATTCTCTTTCTCTCTTCTCTGTGACCCTTCTGCAGACATTTTTTTCTACTTTTCTAAAAATCGATTGGATTTTGAATATATCGCGAATTAAAATTTTACTCTGTGTAATATATTAATAAAGTTTCAATTCATCATGAAAAAAATTAAATGTAATTCATTGACAAATGTAGTTACACAAAATAATAAAATGTATTCAATTCAGTAATATTAGCAATATATTCTAAAATATTAATATTTTTATACTAATACAAAAATGTAATTTTTTTTCAAATCTAAAATTTACTATGAAAAATATGTTTATAATGTTAAAAGGAATATTTAAATATCTTGAAGTTACTATAGCTACGAAAAATGAATGCATTAGAAAAAAAATAGTACTGTATATAAATAATATATTACTATAAATTTATAACACATTATTATTTCATATCAAAATAAAAAATTTAAATACATCGACATATAATATTAGACTCGGGTATAGTTTTTTCCATGAAAATATTGATTATATTTCTTATGTTTTTATTACTGGATAATAATTGTAATACGAATGTAAAAATTCAAGAATAATGTGAAAATTAATGATTTAAAGTTTCAAATAAATTTCAAAAACAAAAGGAATCTGGTTTATGCATTTTGTATAATGTTTTATTAATGATATTTTAAAGCCACGAGAAATTATCTCGTAAAATTGTATTATTGATGTTAAAAAACATTAAAAAAATTGAGAGTTTCGTGAAGCGGACATATTAAAGAAACTTTAGTATCTAATATTACTGCCATTAATTTTTTCAGTTTACTTCATATATAGTTCCGTATCATTATCATAACTATTTCTTTTTTATTTATTTAATATATCATATTTTCAATAATAATTTTAAGTAAAAAATCGAAAAATGTAGCAATAGCTAATAAATTATTTAGTAGATAGTAAAAGGAAGTAATAGGCTTAATCATATTTTTACATAATTATATATAGTTAAATTATTTTTGTTCTACGTTCAGATGGCTTTGCATTTTTTAATACATAATACATTTTTATTTTATTAAAGTATTTAATTATATTAATGTAGGTGACTATTTGAATTTGGTATTGAACAGCAAAAATGAAAGTAAATGATTTTACTGATCATTTATACTAGCATAAAATTGAAATGAAGAATGGATCGGTTACTTGTTTATATACAACCTTTTTGAAATTTCAAAATAATTATATAAAATAAATAATGTATTATAATGGTTATGAAAAATTATTAGAAAAGTAAAGTAATTCTACAGTAATTAATAAGTACTGGATTTATTAATATTATAATAAGTATTTATTAATAATATGTTTAAAATATATATTATAAATATTATTATAATAAATAATAAAGATAATAGATTATTTATATAAATCATTTGAGAATATCATTTCACTATAATTATTTTCATTATATAATAATAATAATATTATTATTATTATTTGGCATAAAATATTTTACGCTAAAAATTTATATATGGTTTGTTATTGTATTTATTCCAAGGCTTCTTTTTAGAAAGGAAATATTTAACATGACAAACATGTAGCTCGTTTGACACATTTTGGTCCGTTAATATCATGCTCGTGAAATGTTCAATCACAAATATATGAAGTGCAAGTATTTTGATGGATGATCGCATTTATTGAAAGATTTTTTTGGTACGAGTAACGAAACGGGAGCTTTATAGACATTATGGGTGTGTGAGGCGGTAGATCTCATTAAGCGTCAACTTTTCAAAAAGGAGTTGGAAAGAAAACTCATAGTAGAGGAAAAACACGTATATGTGGCAACGTATGTTGCTGTCACATCTCTCGAGAAAATATTCGTTAGGGTATATTTGATTGATTTTTTATTCTTTTGTTGCACGTGTTACTATGCATTCGGATATTTGCGCCCCTGTGCTCTGCCGTTACATACTGATTTGATTTCTTACTCGTCTTTAATTTTATTAAAACAATTATATAATTCTGCATATGGAATTAGTTATATATAAAAATTACTATGAATTATATTTATTTAGAATAAAATAAAATAATATTATATATTTTTATTTATGTTACATCTTACTAAGGATCACTTTACTAAAGTAAATCTGTGTTGCTATTTTAAATATTAATGTAGTAATCTTCTTTTCAAATGTATTTAGTATAAAATTAATGTAATTAATTTGCATCCTTCGTGAATAAAATCATCATTTTTTATTTTCACATGGAAGTAAAAGTAAAAAGAAACAAAATATTCCTTTTTCCTATGCTTGCAATTATAGTAATTTTCGCCAGAAAAACATCGTCACTCCATTTAAAAAACACACCTAAATATGTACATATAGGCATATATATTCATGAATCGTTTCCCGGAATAATAACTGGCATTTCAATTCAGATGAAAAGGTTAATTGTATTTACTCGAAAAACCTCTCCGTAAAGGCACGACTTCACAATGCATTTGTATTATGTAAGTGTTGATATGAAGTAGCTATTTCTATCACTCTCTTTCACAAGTACTTTTGAATATTCCTTTCTATCTCTCTCTCACACACACTCTCTCTCTCACTTTCTCTCTCTCTCTTTCTCTCTTCTATTTTCTTCCTCTTTTGTTCTTTATAAAAAGGTAAAAAAATCCCGTTCTGGTGGCGGCATGTCGACGGGTTCCAGTTTCATGATTTATAGTTCCTAGTCTCTTCTCGGTTCAATATTATCTTTGCGAAACAAATTCGCAAAATGTTCGTAAACCGTTTACCACAAGTGAGTGAATGAGTGAGTCAGTGAGTGGAAGAGTAAAAAAGATAGAGAGAAAAAAGAGAGTAGGCGAGAGAAGTAGAGGAGGAGAAAGATATCCAAAAGAAAAAGGACAAAGTTATAAAATTTAAGGAGAGAAAAGGAGAAAGTGCTCAGGTTGATTGGCTGCCGCAATTTTTGCCGATTATCGAAATCATCTAATACATCTCGCGGCTAATGATTTCTCATTATAAGCTATAAATCTTTGGTCGCATGTGCTCGAAGACGAAAGTTTCTCTTGATTAGGATGCGTAGAGGAACGAAGGTACAACCAAACTATTGCCCCGAGACAAATATTCTAGAGCTCGCAAAAATGAAAAGAGTATTTTAAAAGTGTAAATTCATGTGCAAGATTAACACACTACATTGAAAGTAAAGTGAATATTGCAAACACTTACGGAAAAGAAAAACAATAGACCAATCTTTCTTTGCATACCAATCGATAGACGAACAACATTGGTTTGGCATATTGTTATAAATTATATGTTCTTCTTACCTTTTAACTGTCTTGTAAATCACTATTTTATAAGAAAGCAAATCATTGATATGGTCTTTATTTCCGAAAGATCAAATTATATACAAGTTCTTTAATAGCATTTTTGCATCCCAAAGTGGTAATTACATTAATAGTTCCATAATAAGCATAGAAATATTAGGTATTTTCTTTTTTATATTTATTTTATCGATGAAGTTTATAATACGATATAATTCATTTTGTTTATTTGAAAAATAAAATTGCATAGCCAAGTATTTCTATATATTTATAGTAATATCTATTGTTTAATTAGAAAAAAATATTATATTTCGATTCAGATAATTTATCACTTCATCTTTGTACTTACACATAAATAGTTATTTTTCGAATTTTTCATTCTCTCGTATAATATCCGATATTATATATATATATATATATATATATATATATATATATATATGTATATATATACAACTAACGCTCTCTATTCATTTGGATGCAAAAAAACCCCATAGTGACTTTTTTTTAAATATTATTTTGTATTATTTACCAAAATAATTTTATTACATACTGTTTAATATAGTTGTAATTTAAAGATTTTACAATAATAGCTGAGTATTTTGTGTAATTAAGATTACTTCTTGTGAAATTCGGTATCTCTTGTATAGTGAGAAGTGTCATTTTCAAATATAAAATTTCTACACAAAATTTCTACACAAGTACATTGTAATTATGAATCAGAGAACTTTGAATGTATAAAACCTTTTGTCAGGCAAAAATCAGGCAAAACGCATTGTGCAGTTGAAAACAGTTGCATGCACTTTTGGTTGACGTTGCCTAGAAAAAGAAAAGTTAGCGCAATTATAATGCAAATTTCTGGCTCTAATAACATTCATCAAATTTGCAATAATAACAAGTCTCGGACTCACCACGGTTTCCCCAAGAGTCGTGAAAGTCAAAAAGGCACGAGGTACGTGCGTTGGCTTTTGCTTTCCTTTTGTCTCAAGGAGAGAAAAAGTACCCGACTCCGTGGGAGGGAGAAGCGATTTTATAATTAAATTCGAAAAATTTTTATGGTCAACTTAGGAAAGAGAGAAGAGAGATCAGGCGCGAATGATCTTGGGGCAGGAACTGGGCGGCGAGGTTTGTGCACAGCGACTAAACTACCTATAATTACAAAGTCCCATAGAAAATTGCGCGCGCGCTCATTCGAATCCTTAAACGGCCGCACGTATACGTGCAATACAGACATGTATACAGGTATTGTTTAGTGGGTGAGCGCGGGCGCATTTAAAGCGATTCTCGAAGGGTATATGAAGAAAGGGAAAGTGGACGTGGTTGGGAGGGGGTGGGCGAAAGGTGCCCGCGGGAGTTTGATTTATGAGTTTTCGGTTTCGGAGTAAAAAGTACGAATTAGTTTTCGCTGGGGATGATGATCGCGCTGAGAGATAATGGCCCGATTAAGAATCCGCATATAAACGCGCGCATATGCGCAAGCCCGAGCGCCAGAACGAAAGGACGGAGGAAGTGAAGAGGGGACCGCAGCTCGTCTTTCGGGTCGTGAGTCGAAAGGAGTAGAGTTGAGTCAAATACAGCGCCCGCGGCAAGGAGATCCTGCCAGAAGGGTGATCCTCTACATTCTACACGATCGTATTAATTTCTTTTTTGTTTCTTCTTTACTACTCCCTGACGTTCGCCTTTTCTAGCTGTTCGAATCTAATTTTGTATACAGCCTTGTTTCTCTGTCTGAATAATAGTGGCGATAGACAGGAAAAATACTGGTATAGGGACAGAGGTAACAAAGGTGAGAAAGTAAGAAAAAGTGGACGAAATCATCGTAGACGGTGATCTTATGCAAAGATACTTATTTAGAAAATTTCGTGATTTTTACATGAATGTTGAATAAAAGAAGATTAATAGTTTAAGAACATTATTTGCATTACATTCAATTTCAAATTCATTTTATTGCATAAATGAGTTGATTATTATTGTATATATATATATATATTGACAATAGTCTCAAATCATAAAATCCCTATTGATTATCAAAATATTTGTTATGCATACTCATATGTTTTTCCCTGTAAAATATTTCTTATTATGTAACGCATAATATGAAATTATATTTTAACTAATTTATTTATGTTTTTGTCAAATTTTTTGCATTCACCTTTTTCTATAAAATACACAAGTTTTAAAATATAAGTTTATTCCTTTAATGATTGTAGTAGATTATTATATGAATTATATATGGATTTATTATACATAAAATGGTATATTTAAAATTTTACATAACAAAAATTTCTAAACAATTTTAGTCCTAATTATATTATACAGACAATAACTGGTATGAAATACCTTAAATATTGAGTTATTTCATTAAAATCGAACACGTAATATATAAAAAAACATTGTGACAAAAAATGCTATTGCCGGCGTAGTATAGTAATTTAAACATTAAATCCAACACTAGAAATTACAAACTTTCTATATTTATTTTCAATTTATTTATAAATTATATTTAATTGAACTACCATAATAAAGACTCTATTATTTCCATGTTTACAATTAGAAAGAAATATAAAATGTAATATAAATATGAAACCAAAATATTAATTTAAAACTTGTAATTTTAAATACAAATTAAGATGTCAGACATAATATGATGATAATTCGATTGTTTTTAATATGTATATAAAATACATTATTATAAACTAAATTATGATAAAAATAAGAAGAATATTTAATATATTATCAGTATTAAAATTAGTTTTCGGTGGATGTGATATTATTATATAAATTTATTTTCACAATGAAATATAGTCTTTAAATTGGTTAAGAAGTAACTGAAAGTTTAATTTTATATGACAGTGATAGTACAAAAAATTCTAAAAACATTGTTATAAATCAATCAAATTATAATTATGACAATTTCATCATTATAATAGAGAAATCACTTAAAATTCAGTATATATTCTGTAACGAATAGAAAAATTATAATTTTAAATAGATAAATTTTCGTTAGAAGTAAAACATTGATACAAACCAAGTAAAACAATAATACTATACTTTGATTAACGCTTCATTTAAGTAAACGTACATTTATAAAACTTTTTTTAATATATGACTTTGTGCTATATTTATAACTTTTTATACACTGTTTATGTAAATATCTAATTTGCACTATATATAGTAATGAAATATAATTTTACATTTATCAATAAATAAAGATTATAATTTTCTTTCATGAGCTAAAGCTACAATAATTTATATTTTTAAATGTGGTTTAATATAGACACATAGAATAGTTCAATTTTCTTTCACAATTTTTGTACTCGAAATGTGTATATTTACATTAAATACATTTTTATTTAAAATATTAAAAAGTTTTCATTATAAAATTTATGCGTTACATTTATAATGTTAGAATTAGTTTTAATTAAAAATTGTTAATATTTTCAAAATAATTGAGTTAGATTAAAATAATGAAAAATATAATAAAATTTAATCATTAAATAAATCTTTCTTACGACTTTTATAATTTTTATTTTTTTATTATGTAATATTATTTTTGTATAATAAATATCATAATAAATACCCATATTATAATTAAAATTCTCTTTAACATTAATAAAAAATGTTAAAGTCTAAATTGAAAATTAATATATAAAAGACTAATTTTAAAATATTATATACAGTTATAATAGAACATTTTTTATTTGAATATATTTATTTCAAATATTGTAGAGTCAAATTCAAATATTGTATATATATATATATATATATATATATCATTTTAACATTTTAATAAATTTTAATGGAAGTTTTCATTTTTAATAAGCTTAAATTAATTATGGAAGTATATTTTTTACTACAATAAAATTAACTGTTTATTTTTAAGAGTAACCTTGTTTTCACAGTTTTTCAAGTTTTATAAAGAAATATTTGTTATTAGATTTGTTAAAGAAATATTGGTTTCTTTATTGTAAAAGTAACTAATATTTCTTATATATATCTTCGTTTACATATATATTCAAGAAAATGACAAAGCTCTTTATGAATTATAAGGTAATAGACAAATAACAAGAACGCATGAAAAATAAAATAATATGATTGAACAAATTTCTTTTTATTTTTTTTAGCTTTTCTTTTTAATAAGTATAATTTATTAATAAATTTACTATATTTAAATTAAAAATATATTTACATCTGTAATACTTTTAATATCATCTTTTATAAAACAGTATTAAAGTGAAAATAAAATCCGTTTTTATCTGTATATCTCTGACATTATAATTTTTTTTAATATTAATATCATATTAAACTCGAATACATTAATGAAAATTTAAATAATTAAGCGTATTTTTAATGATTACATTATTTTATTTTTTGTGTAATAATTAAAGACCACTTAATTTTATTATTAGCTACTTTTATTATTCAAATTCGTTGTCTTGTACGTTGCACTTTGTATACTTTATTAATATAGTGTCCATTCTTATATATTTAATGTTAAATATTATATTCAAAATATTATAAACTTACAAACGTATGATTTTTTAATCATAATCAATATTTTAAACATTTATAGAATAATTCTTGTTTAAATAATATTTGATTTTCATGAATTAGCTTTGAATTCTATACATCAATTAATAATAGTGTTTTAATTATTTTTAATACGTAAATATTTAAATCATTTTAAATATAATTTCTTTTCGGAAATATATTTTATTCCAGAATAATGGATTTAGAACTACCATATACTTTTATAAATTATTATTTAGAATAATTTATCAAAGGTTCGTTATTTTCTTATCACGATGAAATATTCTATTCAAATTACTTATATAGTACTACAATAATTAATGAATTATAATCGTTTTGTTATTAGTAAAATGATCTTGGAAATAATTTAGCATGTTTCATAAATAGAAAAAAGTTCAGATACTTCTTTTTTTCGTTGAAACAGTAAGAAGAGCATTATACTTTGTTAAATTTTTTAAAAGTTATGATGGAATTAATGATCATAGATATCAGAATTACCCAGATATAAAATAATTTTGAATGAAAATAACTGAAATCATGAAACATTGTGAATGTTGCTTCAAAGGACATATAAATAAAAACAGTGTATGAAAGGGTGATTTATAGTGCGCGAATTTCTGCCTCGAAACTCGTGAGCCGTTCCCTCGTTTAATCGGCGACTCCTTGAAGCTTTACGAGTCAGAACAGTAGTGGAATAGAAACGTCAAAATTAGCGTAATAATGGGCCATTAAATGCAGGACGCCATTTTCCATGTCTGCAGAGGCAACATCCCGCCGGCCATTTTGAATTTATTTCGACCAATCGACTGGTGCATTTTTGGTTTTTTCCTTCCTGTTTACCTGCACACTTGCGCCAACCCGCGTAGGCAAGTACTTACACAGCTATCCGAGGTAATTACGTATGCAGAGTCAGGAGCGCGCGCACGCACGTCAACACACTTCTCTCTCATTATTCCTTTTTCTGTTTGTCTCATTCTTACTCTCTCCTTTCCTGACATTGGCTCGCACGTATATAAACAAGTCCGACTTAGTTTCCCACCTTCCATTGTTCGTAGAAATGGTCGTGGCACGGGTGGTGCGGCGGGGTGGAGTAAGAAAGAGTAAAAGTCGAGAGTGAGGGAGAACGCTAGTTTTGATGGCGGTTGTTCCAATGCTACTGCGCAACACGGTGTGCGTGTTATGCGTACGTAGGTAGCGAAGCAGTGAGCAATAAATGCGATTTCCAGTTGCATTTTATAGCGAGAAAAAGAAAAATAGATATGTTGGATAGATAGGTAGATACATACATAAATAGATAAATATATAAAAAGATATATAGATAACTTAATAGAGAGAGGGGGGGGGAGAAAACGAACGAAGGAAAGTGAGGAAGAGAGAGGGGGAGTGGGTATGAGATAAGCTCCGTAGAGGAAAGAGAGGATAAATTGTGCGAACACGTGTAAGAGAAAGAGTTATGCTTGGATCATTTGTTATTGTTCCTCCTGCTTCACTGCTGCTCCCCACCGCTTCTTTTTCATATTCATACCTTGAATCTCATCTTCCTGTATTTATATTGGTGAAAATTCACAGTTTTACTTTACCATTTTAACGCTTGTGACCATTGAAATTGTTTTTTATTTCCTTCAATTCAAACTTAAATTCATAAAATCGAAAAGATTTAATTTACATTTCATATTCAAAAATAAATGCATATACATAGATAATATATTAATTTACTAGGTTGTTAAATTTAGTCAATTTTAAACTAAATTTCTTATTCTTATAGATGCTTTTACGACTATTTATTAATACCTAATAATAACAATGATAACAATACTATATATATATATAGTAGCTATTCTGTGTTTTATTTTGTTTCAACAATAAAATGTAACTAAGTTTGGAAAAAGTAACTAAGTTTGTCATTCTTATAAATTGATTATGTTTATATGACATAATGCTTTTTTAATATTGTTTATTTAGTAATCATTTTTTTAGTATCCTTTATTTCATTAGTAAAAATGTAAAAATTGAAATTTTTTAAATTCGATTAAATATTTATTTATTATGAATTACTTATTATAGTTAAAAATATTATAATTATTATTAATAGAATTTATTATTTTAAAAATAGGAACTTTTATCAATAGCATCTACTAAACTAAACTGAAATTGTATTTTTATGTATTTTAAATATACAGATGCTTTACCATTTATACTTCACCATAATAAAATAATAAATTATATCAAAATAAAAAAAAATAGTTGATTTATATATAAATTTTTTTCAACAAAGTTTCAAATGGAGCATTGAATAAATGCTCAATAAATTAAATCAAATACGTAGGCCTAATACTTATTTCTAAATAATCCAATTATTTTTTCAATTTTTTCAATGTTATAAAACATTTGTGATACTAACGTCAATTTTTATTATTGTACATTGCATGATGATTTTTCCATAAGTTAATTTTACTTAAAGTACTTGATTGACACTGTAATTAATATCAATATAATTGTAAGCATAAAACAGATGAAAACTAGACCTGATCAAGATTACTGATTTTGAAGTTCCTTCACTAAAATATTATTAAATATAATTTTAACTTATTGTATAAATGAATTTAACTTGTGTCTAAATAAATTACTTTTTTATTCGTGATATCAAACATAAATTCATTTTGCAAATTGCAAATTCAATATACGTAGATTTGTTTAATGAAAAACATATAGTTGATATAGTTTTTCAGTGCCTTTTAATATTCATGTACTACTTCTATAGTTTTTAACTTTTATTTTAACTTTTTTTTTTTGTGCTATTTTTTATCATATAGCGATCAGTTTATTACTATTTAATAAATAATAAGTTAAAAATCAAATAAAATTTTCGATTCATTAAGAAATTATTAATAATGCTAATTATTTTTTATAAATTTATTTTTTCTTTCATCTCTATTGGTATAATAGTCAGAAACATTATTAATATATTTTTATTTATTTGTTATTCATATAGCATATTAATATTTATTTTATATAATTTTTCATATATATATGGTGCGAATATTTACTGAAATATATCAGTAATTAGATACATTTATCGAAACTTTTTTTACTTCAATAAATTTATATGAGATAAATGAACAATACTATAATAAAAAAGTATTAACTATTTCTTATTTTGATCGAATACTTCTAAGCGTGAAAATCAACTAGTCTTGATTTTTAATTAGAGTTCTGTTGTTTAATTTTTCTAATAATACTTATGAATCGAGCATCTACTGAAATAAATTTATCATATTACAATAAGCATATCTTTTAATATTAATCTTAATCAACTTTTATTAGTCAATTTTACAAATTTCCAATAATTTCTTGAATAATGTATTAAAATGTACTTGCGTCATATAAATATTATATCGCAAAGGTAAATTATTTATCTTTTCTATTTATCTGATGAATATAATTCTAATTTAATTTTGTAAACATCTGTTTGTTGTTCAGGTTATTTAAATCTTTTTAAATTTTGTGTCACAATTGGTTTAAATCATATTGTGTTTAAAGTATGTTGTAAATCTAAGAACATGAGCCTTGTGATTTTATTAGTAATTGTAAGATTGTAATATGACTCTTAGATTAGTAATACTATGATTATTATATGATGATTAATTGCATAAAAAAAAATTGGGTAGTATATTGTTAGCATCAATGCCATACAAGTTTTACGCCTTATATTTGTCTTTTTCCACTTTTATGTTCCACATCTATTTCTTACAGAAATAGTAAATACTCACTTATTCCATGGGCTTCTTCGCGCTGTCTTCAGTCTCATATGACTGAGAATCATAGATGAATTATATCACTGTTTGTTAAGCCTTATTAATTATTATTACACCAGAGCTATAATAATTCAATATATATATTTAGAAGCAAAACGAATTATTTTCTAATGTAATTTGCACAAGGTTATTTCCTCCGGAAGAGCTTCGAATTATATAGGAGTCGAAAATTAGCGATTCGCGGGAGTTATGGAGTGCGGTGCTTAATATCGTGCTTTTAATTATGACGCAAGATGGAGGCGGATGGTTATAAGGATCGTTAGAAATTGCTTTTATTCTCTCTTTTTTTTATTTAGAATTACGCATAGTGTCCACGCTCACCTTCCTTTCCCTTTGGGAACTATAATAAATTACAACGAATATGTGCATAGATTGTAATATACGTAATGTATAACATGTAACTAGAAAAAGTTTAATACCATTTTACGATTTGTTTTTCTTTTATATTTTCAATTACTTTCCACTTCCTTAGTGACTCTCTCTAAAATAAGATAATCTTTCATCAAAAGAATTGTTGAATGTGCGCGCGTGCTTACATGAATATAACTATTCATATATTTTCTTAATGTTATTAATTCAATTTTACATAGAAATTTATTTCTTAAAGCAAACCTTATAATGTAAATAATTTGAACTGAAAAATTTTAAATAATTAATCAAATTTAAAAATATGATATATCGGAATAATTTCAATATAGAATATTGTGATATAATATTAAATATTGTTTAATTGTTTATGTTCATAATTTATGTTACTTTTTTGCTAATAGTTTTATTGATTTATCGCAATATTGTATTCACAAAATGTATTAAAATATCTTTACGTAAATAAATATGGAATTTGATCAAACGTGCATTAAGAAGCCGAAGGAATGAATATTGTAAGTATTGATATTTTAGATTTCCTAGCCATGATCACATACATCTACACACACGCGCACACGCACACACGCACACACACAACACACACAACACACGCGCGCGCGCCCGTTTTATAATCTATTTTCATGTAATTACGACGCACGGTAGCGACTGTGTATTGCATAGATACTGAGTTGCCGTTACTAGGAAGTAGAAGGTAGAGAATCGAAGGGATAGTTTCGCGAGCTGGGTTAGAACGTAAAATGAAATGTCGTTGTGAAGGATATGGATAGATAGAAGGGTAGATAGAGTTAACCAGAAAGAGAGCCAATGAGTGATGGGAGAAGTATGAGGGGCGGAGGAAAGAGAGAGTCAAGTGTATGGAGGAGGCAATAATTTGGTTATAACTTGAGAGATTAGGTCCAGATTCGATTACCGCGCGAGGTATCAAACCGTTAAACAGTCTCCGTGCTAATCAAAACCGAACCTCATTACTAGACGACCCGGACTTTAAACCTTCTCTCTCTCTCTCTCTCTCTCTCTCTCTCTCCCTCTCTCACCCTGAGATTCTACCTCTTGCACATGAATGCAAACACACGCGTGGGCGTGCGCACACACGCACACCTTACAAACTCGCAAATGTGGATTCACGAATATTATACGTTCATGCACATACGTATGCATGTCAGCATAGACTCGCGGTTTGAACCTTCCATTTTATGTGGTAAGTTTATGTGCGTAGCTGTTATGTATGTGTGCATCATTTATCTACTGTCGAATTTTATTTAAATAAAATAATATAAATGAAAATTTATGTATTAAAGTAATTATATTCATGATAGTTTTCTTTTAATTTGAAAGTACCCTACGATACTTTCTTAAGATCTCTTAACTCGTGTTTACGATTTTCATGCTTGACAGTTATATTATTTTCTAAACAACAAGAAATATATTCTTTTTTTTAATTCGTTATTAAATTTATAATTTTTTTATTTATTTATGATTCACATACATTAATATAATAAAATTCACAAATATAATAAAAAACAAAAATATAATTCATAAACAAATATAACAAATATAAGATTTATCAATACAATTATGAATATAATTTAGCACGAAACTTTTCATAATATAGTGTAGTTAATAAAAGTCTAAATAAATCTAGTATTTTATTTAATTTTCATAACTAATTACACGAATGAAACGTTTATAATAGTCTTAACGTTTTATCAATTCTCATGAAAACACTATTTTGTAGTTGAAAGAAACGCAACTTATATAATAATTCCCATACTCATGTAAAATTATTATGAAATGTTTGCGCGCGTAAGTGTATATTGTATCAATGATCGATTGATTATATAAAATTTTGTTAATTACAGTATCGATCAAAACCGTGAAGAGTAAATGTTCTGATGGTCTGGGCACAGTTAAGCAATGACGTGTATCGTCGAAAATGAACAACATCCCTACTGTATTTTCCAATAACACATATACTTACGCACGCAGATATGCCATGTTCATCTTTTCTTTTGTTTATTTATGCCTATAAATTATCGATCAATTTTACATATATTATTGTACATGGGTTAAGTGCCTACGCACTTCACTTTAATATGGAGCAACCTATCTTTGATGTGGTAATTTTTAATTAAACTTCTGGGTTAGTTCAAACGATTTTCTTATTATCTCAGCATTCTGTAAATTATTATTAAATAATGCGATTTGTTAATTCTAATAAATATACAATGACATGTAAGACAATTGGTAAATATTTCGCCAGAATACAAAAATGACCATTAACCTCTGTTAGATCGATCGTCAAACAAAAGTAACTTCCTCGTACTTTATTTCTTTTTGGCTTCCACCCTCGTGGCCTCCATCAGCATCTCTCGCATTGTACGTCATTGTAAGCGACGCAGTCTGGTGAAGTCACCTAAGTATGTAAACTCTGATGGCGAGTGACGTGTCATCCTAGTGCATCCTCTCTGCTGTCGAACCCATGCATTCGCAACTGCTCCTCTCAAGCCACCCCGTTCTCAGTGTTTGTCGAAGCCCCTGCTTCTGGCCATCATGACACACCTGTATTTTCCCCGGGCCGGCAATCTGCACGTGGTGAGTGTATGGGCAAAAGTCGCTACTAACTGCCGCATCGGTCGCGTCATCCGCCGTGTCATCGGTCTCATCATTGGTTCTGTCATTGGCTGCTTCGTGACAACGGTATAACTATGCTATTTAGAAAGGTCGTCGCGACGTCGCATCTTTCCTTTGCACTCCATTCGAACGCAGCAAAGTTGAATCTTTATGTAACGATGGTCGCGGAGTTGCCGAAGCGCGGTCCCATACAAAGAGTACCTCTGGTTTGGTATGTTCGTTGCAGCCGAGTCCCATGATGCAGTGAATCAGACGCAACCAACAGACACCATTTGTTCTCCGTTTAATCGTTTATAGGTTAGGATTATATCTCTTGGCGTAATATGACTGCCTCGTTTAAGCATGCTATTCTCTCGGTAGAATTTCGTCGGCACTTTTATTCGAGTTTTGAGGCTTTTGGCGAAATTTAATTGCGCTTAGGCGTGATCATTACATTCGATTATATTCAATTGCTCCTATTCTTAAATCTTTTTACACTCATATTTCTGAATATCTATTTTTGTTACAGTTTAATAGATTTCTATGAATCTTGAATGGCAATTTAGATGAAATATATGACTGTTACACATTTTATTCATTATTTACCTTAGCTCAATGAATTATTTAATGTATTAATACGTATTAATAATATAAATCGAGACTTTTAAGTTATCCAAAATATTGTCGTAACACATAAATAATAAATTATTAATTCAATATATGGCATGGTACTACAGCCTTATAATTATAACTAAATATCTTCTTCTGCAAGTAAAAAAGAAAATATATTTTAAAAGCGATTTATACAGAGAATTTTTATGATTGTGATTTAATAAATGTTTACCCATTTTAGTACCTGTTCATTTTGTATATCATATGGATAGTTATTTTCTTTATATTTGCAAGAATTATATGTAAATAATATTGAGAGATTATATTATTGTAATATATATATAAATTTATAAATAATATTAGTTATTACACAAAATTATTAAATTTTGTAATATTTAGAAAGTAACATGCATTTTTCATTTGTCAACTGATTGGACTATACATTTCGATGAGCTTGATAAAGTATTAAAGCTTTAATGAATACATTTATGCACGAGCAGTTAATTTTAAACTCCTAAAACAACAGAATAATTAGTATGATTACCATAATCGACGCTTACAAAATATATTCATCTCGGATCATTAGAATTTTCTCACTGACTCCCAGGTATGTACGACATTTTAACATCACTTTTGTCTCGATGGTACGTGCTACGACCAACTATCCGAACAAATGTTCCTTAATTTTCTTTCGTGAAATTTGTATCGATGACTGTGTATTTGAATATGTGCGCTTTGTCTGAACTCGCCGTTGTGAATGGTCGAACAGTCAATCAATTTAGATAGACTGCAAAGAGGAGGGGCAAAATAAGGGAAGAGAGAAAGTGTAAATACACACATTATCAATATCTTTTAACTAGAATGAATATTTATTGAACCATTCAACTTTTCCACTCACGTAAATATAGTTCACATTTTGGTTACCTATGCCTTCCTTAATTTTTAATGTATTACTCGTGGAATATTGTATTTTTGACCAATTATGAAACACAGGCATCAATATCCAAGTATTTTTAGATAATAAATTTTTATAAATGTTTAAATAATTGTTCATTCTCATATTTATCAATGATATGAAAATATTATGAATTACATGTTAATATTTAAATATTGTCTAGAATATAGACTTGGAATAAGAACCACCAATTCATTGAAATTTGCTATTATATAAAATTTATCTGATGATAATTAGAAACATAAAATTAATTTCAGAAAAACTAAATAAATGTAAAATAGTTTGCTATTTGTAATATTGTTGAAAAAAGCAATATATTCACAAATTAGTAGATAAGTTAGCATATAAAAAATTATAGCATTATTTTGATTAATTAGTGAATTACTATTATTTTATAAATTTGGTTTATATTATGTCACTTACCTTTAATTAATCTACAAAAACTTATTATTTTTTATGCTAATTAAATTTAAGTTCATATTATTTTCATCAATAGAAATATAATAATAGCTTCATATTTTATTCATGGAATTTTACGGATAATAAATAAATTGAATGTAAAATCTTATAAATTTGAGGAAAATACATTAATATTGTAATAAGATAAATATTTCAAATTTACGGCACTTCAAATTAAATAAGCAGACAATTTGTTATCTGTACAATATTATTCATAATTTGTTTATACATAGTAAAATGTAATTTATATGATAAAAGATAAAACTAAAACTTGTGTATTTCTTATGGAAATGAAAAATGTTGCATCTTAATAAATCGTGGATATATTTGTCTGGGGAACCGACAGTTATTTCTCAACCTTTCGACGCCCTCGAATCAGATTCGAAAGGCGAACCAGTTATTTAGCGCCTTACATCTGCCGCCATTTCTGGCCGGAAGTGCCCAAACGTCAGAGAAAATTTATGTACTTTAAGATAAGACAACACATCGGAACGATAAGAAGTGTATAAGTCTGTCAAATGCGGAGTAAAATTATTCATTGTTTGCATTTACATTGACTTCATAAATCCTTGAAATTAAGAGAATGTAGTACATCTTTTAGTGCACTAAATGTTATGGATGAAATTTCATTTTAAAATTTGTAAGATTATGAATTGTTCTCTTTTTATAAGAATTAGTATAAAGTAATATAAAGTATTTAATGTCTATAGAAAGTTTATCTTTCTATTGACGTCTTTCTACCTAGTCTATTGAAAGGAAAATTCTTCTCCGTGTAAGGATATATATAGCGTTTATATAAAAGTTATTGACTTTAAATAAGATCACATCTGAAATTTTTATTTCATAAACATTATATTAGAAAATAAATTTGAATAATAAATAATACCAAAAAATACTAGGAAATTTTCGATAGCGATAGAGGATAATATTAATAACATGCTTGAATTTTGCATACACATCGTTTACTGTATTGACAGAGTATTAATTTAATAAACTTATTAAAATGAATAAAATAAATTTAATTAACTTAATAAAATAAATTTAATAAAATTTTATTGTATCGAATAGAAAAGTATTACGAAATTTTAATTTTCGAGCTACTTATAGGAAATTATAATTTTTATTCAATATACAGTATACATACAATTAAATATTTAGTGTAAATACAAAATTTAAAATAAATTTTTTTTTATTACTCATTTAAAATATAATTATATTTAAATTTAAAACGTTTTTTATTAATTTTTTTTTACAAAAATCAAAATTATTTGCAAATAAAGTTAACCTCACATCAATAATAATTATTTGTTATTTATTAAATTTTATTTAACGAATTACTTATTAATTATAGTATTTCTATAATTTTCTTAGCATTTTAACTGAAAATAATTTAATATTAACAAAGAAATTATTAGTACTTTATAACATTTTATTTACAGCATATTATTTATGTATGATCTGTCTTATAATACAGATAATTTTCATAATAGCTATAATGCCTAACAATTTTCTTGAAACAAATTACGATAATTATTTTAATGATAATAATAGCAAGAAGGCAGACTTAACCATCTATTTCCAAAAATCTAAAATCTAATTTTGTGTTGGCTAAGGCGAAATACGGTAATACGCTTATCACGCGGAAATAATTCGAAAAGGAAACGCAGGCAAAAGGGTTGTAGGGTGAAAAAATTTATATGTATAAGAGCAAGATCGCTCCTAGCGCGTGAAACTTGGTGCACACACATACCGTGTATATACGAAAAATAAGAGTTTCCGGGAAGAAATCGGTTTCGCGTGTCCACTCCTCATCAGTTGGTGCGTGTTTTGGCCTTATATCTACTTCAGTCTTGTTTCGACATCGACTCGCCATTTTCAAGCTTTTGCAACGACTTGACTGAATTGGATCTTACACCCTGACATCTCCGTTTTTCCCTCCCTCCCTCTCTTCCTCTTGCCTTCTCTCTCATTCACTTACTTATTTCTTAATTCCGTAGCATATTACTATTGTTAAATATATTAAGCTTTGAGAGCATGTGTGGGTAGAAATATTAAAATTTATATGGTATAGGTTTATATATATACACGTATTAAATAGCATTGACAAAACGTATGGATATAACGAAGGCTATCAAATGTGTTTTTTGATTTTTTTTTTATATTTCTATCATTTGGTATTTTCTTCTTCTTCTCTTTTCTATACTTACATAATTACATTAAAAATACATTAAACTACCTCTTTATTTATTCAATTCTTAAAAATCACAGCTTGATGTATAAAGAAACGGCAAAGGTTTAATTAAAAATAATTATTTAAGCGATAAAATTTCTTTTAAAGTGAAAGTACGAGACGTACGATTTATTTTAAATTATAAGCATATATACTTTTGTTACATATTATTTCTCCGTTTTTATTTGTTTCTTTTTTTATATTTAAATATAAATTTAACATATGTATGTGTTGAGTATTTACATGGTACATTTAAAACGTACTCATAAATATTATGAAATAAATTATTCTTGTACGTGCTTACAAGAATTATGCGGCATTGATGTAATGAAATGTAGGCATACACAATATTTTTACCTACTTAAATTATGAAGTTTTGGGTACACTTACAAATTTGTTGTCAAGAAGATTGAATTCTTATTCGATAAGTTCAAACTGATAATATTAAATTAATAAAAATGGCATAAAGTAGCAATCAGTATCTTGGCTAGTACAGTTAGTTAGTTAGGTAGAGAGAATTAGCTTGATGGACTTTATTGTCAAGATTGTATTATTCGAAGGCCATACAGAATTCAACTGATTAATATGTATTTATTGTTTCTATAATAGAATATTCTATAACAATTCTATATAGAATAATACTCGCAATATGGATAAGTAAACAAAATGTTTTTAACAGTTTAGTTTCCTGTGATATAATAGTATTCAATGTGATATAATAATATATAAACATAATATACAGTGGTTAGAGTATTATAACATGGATTCTCAGCTGAATTCATTGATTAGGGTTTACATGCCTTAATTCGTAGCCTGTCGCTTAGAATTTAACAGTAAATACCAAAGCTAATTATTAAGCGTTTCATAAATTTTCGGCGGCACTATCCTTAATAACATGCAAATAATCGAGTAGCAAAGTTGGTATTCCATGGCTTGAACCTCTATAAAGAAGTCAAGTTCGCAGCTAGAAAAATCAAAACAATGCTTCACTAAACGGTTGGTCAATCACGTCGCCGCGAGCGCGATTTTGCCGGACTACCACGATACCACGAGACTTCGTTCCTAATCCGGGCCTTTCCTTTCCTCTTGGCGACTCACCTTTTCTATCGCGGGCCACTTATCTACATCCCTCCCCCCGCCCCGACCTACTGTCACGCACGCGTGTGCATGTTCGTGAGTCTCCTTCTCTATTCGTCCGCGGCCATTGGTTGGGGCACCTACTCCACCTCTCAGGCGCGTGCATACGTAGGAAAGACCTTCCTTGTATCCGGACACCTTCCGGCTCGCTATCGCTTCCGTTTTCGAGGCGGCCATGCAGATACCACGTGCCCCGAGCCAATTTCATTACTCGTTGACTCTTTTTACTGGAGAGGTGCCGCAGATACAGTGGCCCGGAGTAGAGGACACGCACATAAGAGGAAAGAGAGAAGATCGGTGGTGGTTGCGGCATTAGGCCATGTTTAGCGATGGTGTCGTTGGTGCTTGGGCATATGGTCCACGCAGGATGCATCTTTATATAGAATTCTACGTGTATTTAAATAGGTACAAATCCATTATCATTACGCCAATATTTTTCTTTGCTCTGGTAAATCGTAAATGTTATGCTTTTAAGAGGCTGAGGTATTTTTGCGTTACCTGCCGCTGACGTCAACTCAGGCCGTCGTTTCGAACATTAACAATGTTAACGAAAGACTTTTTTCTATTTATCGCCAGTCTAAATTATCATTCGTAATTGTAATTGTGTCACCGGAATAGTTAAGAATTATTATAGAGGAGCGGGGACAGATACTATTTCATCATTCCTTTAATCAGCTATCAACAATTAATCAGCGCCTTGTTATATATCTTTGAAAATATCTTCTCTAAAAAAGATCATTCTCATTCGAAGGTATGCAGTTCAACGTACAAGACTTCAAGCTGAGATAAATTTTTTTTATAGCGCAAATATTCTTTGTTTTCTAATTAGAGAAATTTCTTTTCTTACAGTATTTTCGAACTTGAAACTTGTTCGGAATTTCAGAAGGAATGTATTCTCTTTAATTCTGTGTTTTTTTGATTCTGTCTTTCTGTGCTTTGTTAATACGACTCATTCTCTTATTTATGACTACACTCTTTATTTTTCTTTTGAAATCTTACAATATTTTTTAATAGCTGGATTCTTACTGAAAATTGAATATTGAAATATCTGGCTAGTATCATAAGTTTGTTCCAATCAATCGATATCAATAGAAAGATACATGAAATTTAATATTTTTTCAATAATTGCTAATTTGAAATATAAAAATTATAAAAATGAAAAGCTTAGTATTTATTTATAAAAATGCATTGCTAAAATATTATTTTTTGAACTATTTATCCATATAATTTATCTATAATAAATTTAATGGTAGTTTGTTCAACTGAATTAAACAAAATACATTTATATGGAATGCAGGAGAAAATTTAAATAAGTTTAATATATTTAATCGTTATGTACCGAAAGGCAATTTAGTATACATTAGATAGCTGTAAAGTTAAATTACATTTCCTATTTTTCATTCAAGGTATTCAATTTTCTGTCAACTTTTTATCCTATAAAATGTATCATGCAACTATACATATCTGGGTACAGCGTAATAATTCTCGAATTACATAAGCCTCTTTGAAAGCGATTAACATTCCGAAAAAATCCAAGCTCAGATAAATAAAATTCGTATTTACTAGAGTAATAAATAATCGCATATATGTAATCTTGTTCTAAAAACTTAAATAATGCAAATACCTATAGCTTTTGCATTTTGTTTATACACAAATGAAAGAAGTTTTTCAACACTAGTATATAATCTGCAACAAATAAAATGTGAATAAAAAGGCTATCATTAAGGTGAATCTAGTCATGAAAATGAATAGCAACATTTTATATTTATCACGCTACTGTCGAGTATAAGTTATAATGTCATCCTGTCCACATCCATCTACGTTAAAATATTTAAATTGTTTTAAGCATTAAAAGTAGCGGGAGTGGCTTTTATATTTGTAGTGAAATTATCTAGTGATAAGACAATGTGAAGAAGCTAGCAAGGATAGCAAGTGCTATTATATAGAACAACTTTACTCTTTCTTTGAGGCTATTTATATTTCTTTTTTCTTATTGTTCTTTCTTTGACTTCTTTTATAACTTTTTCTTTGGGTCAAGTAATGAATATAATATGACAAGCAATTATTTTTGTTTTTTAATAATTTACAGTCTTGCTATATTTACCGATAACAAGTAAGCTTCTCTGATATTCACTTGTAATTCAGTTCATCAGCTGTCATTTATGTTGATAACGACACTGAATTGTAAATTAAAGAAGATTCTCTAGTGAGAAATCTAAATGATAATTACAAATGAAGTTTCTATTTAGAAAATTAGATTGCTTATTTAAAAAATTTCCATGAGAATTATAAAAAAGCGTCCAAATAAATATTTTTTTGAATGATATGTAGGTTTGGTATAAATAAAGTAAGACTTATACTTTCAAATATCTATTCTAATAATCACTTGGGTATTAAATATTCGTTTTCTTTATAAATAAACAATATAAATTAAATTTCATAACACAGAAACACTAGTCGCGGTTATTATTATAAGCAAGATAAATTATTTTTTAGAAACGACAATTTATACTTTTAGTCATATTAATGGATAATTGTGATTGAAGATCAATCTTTGTACATAAATTATAATACAATGAGAACATTAATAAAAAATTATTATTATTTTATCTTATGATAAAGATCAATATTTATTGCAATTAAATTCTTTTTCACATAGTTCAATTAACATTTTATTACAATTTTATGCTTTTTATGGAATTAATTAGCATTGATTGGGTTATATTATATTCCAACATGATAAGGATAAACGTTTAATAGATAAACAAGTAATTTAGCACCTTACTCTCTAAGTAGACTATTCGTATTTGGTATAAAGTTACTATGCTTATCTCGTATTACATTTGACGGAGAAATCTACTTTGTTGACTTCATTTCTATGATTGTTTGAGTTATTGTTACTAGAATTTTTCTTTAACAATAACTGTATTTTATACTTAATAGACTACTAGTGTTTGTGCAATATTATTAAAGTGCAAATTACAGAATCTATTATTACATTGATATTTACATATAATAATATCGAATGCAAGGTATTTCTGCAATTTTTAAGAATTGTATGTTTTATTTAAATTATAAAAATATTTACTTTTATACAATTTTGAAATAATTAATAACACTATGTATGTTATAAGGAATAAATGATTTTCAATATTTTTTAATGTCATTGAAAAATTAACAAATATTGTTAACTCTTCAATAAGTGTTCTTTTTGGAAAATTCAAGTTTTCATGTAAATCTTGGAATTTATTATAATGAAACAATTTGGAAAATAATATAATGAAATTAAAAATTATTGAATTATGGGTTGATTGTTATTGTATATTTTATATAAACAAACTGGTTATCTTAAAGACATACTTTTCTATGCAATATACTAGTAATAATAAAAATACAACGTAATTAGTTTTCAATTAAGAATTAATTGTTTTATAAAATGATCATTTTCAATGTATCTAAAATAAGTATAATTTTTATGTATTTTATATGAAATAGTAAATATCATATATTGATTTTTTTAAATATCAAATTCAATAAAAATTTATACATATTTTACCTTATACCAGATAAATTTGTTTAAAATTTTGTATCGAAATTTTATTTTAATTTTTTTTCATAAAATTGAAAAACAATGAATAAATACTATACGTAAATTAATAGTTCATTTTTTAATAATAAATACGGTTAAAATGTTAGAAAAATAATGGTTTTGATGTTATAACTGGATGTGTGCTTAAGTCATATGCACCTTAGTGGATGAAGTATTCATCTATTTATGCTGAATCTAGAGAGAATGGAGGAAAAGAGAAAAAGATAAGTAAATGCCCGAGCACAAGAGCGGCGGGACGGACAAGAAAGAGAGGGAAAATCGATAGCATCGCTACTGTGGAATATGCGATTAATAGTATACTTCATATCCTTGCGTCCGCGCATGGCTCATCCATTTTAGAGCCATCAGCTTCTCTCTCTCTCTCTCTCTCTCTCTCTCTCTCTCTCTCTCTCCCTCTCTCTCTCCCTCTCCCTCTCCCTCTCCCCCCTCTCTCTTTTTATTCTTCCTTTAGTTTCCTATATTTGCAACTTTGGATGATCCATAAGCCGTTAAAATGGTCAAGAGCGCAACTGTGACGTTCAAAACATACATCCGTGTATAACGTTGCAAGTGAAACAGGAGCAATGCATAGAATCGCTGATAATTTACATACATACTCTTTCTTTCTTGTCATTCAACAAGCTGCAATTATAAATCAAATTAATAACATAACATTAGTATTTATTTGAGTTATGCGAAGGAATATTACTTACTTATATTAAATCAGGTAATAAATTATTTTTATTCTATAAGGAATTTTCAAACTAAAATCCTCGAAATTAAGAATTTTTTAATATTAATTTTTTATATTTATTTGAAATTAATTCTTTAATGTTGTATTTATTTTTGGCCGCCATAAATTAATTAATATAATTAATATGTAGTGTACATTATATTAAAATACAAGGTAATTTTTTTTATTTTAAGATATATTTCAATGTTCATTTATGTAAACATTTTTAAGCAGCAATCTTCTAGTGAATCTAGATCACCATGTGGGATAACGAAAAATAATAATTAAAAGAAATCCAATCTTTAATAATACAATTTTTTTTTATTCGGTCAAAACACAGGAATTCACTCTTTACGTCATAATTACTTACGTTTTATTTTTTTCAAGTTGATAGTGTATACCTTTAAGTAAACTTCATTATTTTAATTTCAGGCATGCATAAAGTCTTAAGCAAAAATTTTAATTGCAAAAAATAGATTTTCAAGTCAATCTTTTCAAACGATAATGTAATATACATATATTAATGAGCATAAATATTAAAATAAGTACTTTTAAGGATTCAAACATGCATTAAAAAAAGATAAGGATTTTGAGCAGAGTAAACCTTGATGTATGACAATAGTACAAGTACAATTACTTATAATTGATAACGCTAGCAAGAAAATTGAAGCTTTAAATAATTAACTTTTAAAATTGTGAATAATGTTGCATTACAAATTACGACGAATACAAAATGAGTAAAAATATTTAAGAAATGAATGGAACAGGTTTCTCAGTCGATATTATTCCGGGTAAAATACTCCCTAAGCTTTTTCAATAGCATATTTATGTACTTAAAAATACGTGCCTCGACCGACAGTTTTTCTCATCTACAATCAATACGCGAATATATAATTAAGCGTCCAAGCGGAAGATCGAAGCACGTGTAAAGCAAAAGAGTAAAGTAAGCTCCAGCGAGACGATCTCCTTTTCATCGTTTCAATCTCGCCCCGTCTTTCTCTGTTTCCCACAGCACGCTACACACGAACGAAGCATCCAACTACATTCAAGGCATTGGTACTTGGCTCACGGGTAGTTATAGAGCGCGCGGAATAGAGCGAGGAGACGAGGTAGCAGGTATAACCTATTGTAATCAATATTAATTACTCGGGACAATAGAATCTCATTGAACTCGATCGTCGAGGTGGCGTACTCCCTCCATGCAGAGGTGTTACGTTGTCAGATCGGACGTCGGAGGGATGGGAGACGTACGCACGTACACTTATGCCTTGCAGACAAAGTAATAGTCGAGGCGAGCGCTATGTAACGTAGCTCCGCTCCTCCCCCTCACGGGCCTTATATCGCATCCTCTGTTTCGCTCTCTCTCTCGCTCTCTCTTTGTTTATCTGTTGAAGCTGTGCGACCTCCTATGTTGTCGACATAATCTATTGTTGTTGACGTTATGCGCTGTGCACGTAGCTCTTTGAATGGATAGAGTATGAGGGTCTTAAGCTGCGAAAGAGAGAAGGAGGAAAGCAATAAAAAGAAGAAGGAAGAGGATACGAAAGTTCTGAAAAATCGAAATTATTTTCCTTTACTAATTAATTTGTTAGACGCTCTAAATTTTAATTTTTCTTATTTCTAAATTTTTTTTCTGTTCGATTGCAGTTACTACTAATTGTAAATAAAAATAATATCTATAATTGCGCATTATATTTATGCTTTATTTATGAGCTTTATACCAATATTATTGGTTATTAAACGAAAATGCACTTAACCAAAACAAATATTTACCAGAATTTTAATAATCATCTCATTTATTCTAATAGGTGAAGTCTCTGAACGAAGTATAGTTCGAAAATTACATCGAAAATTACAAAAAAAGTTTATAATTAATCGAACTCTTATTCACAATTTAATTTAATTTAATAAGCTTGAATTTTTAATACGCTCAATATTAAGCAATCAATAATAATCTCTCAACTAAAATACTCGAGTGAGAAGTTATAATTAACAAAATTTCTTTTAATTAATCTCAGAGTACAACATTAATCAGTAATTGATTTTTCGCAATTGTTTCGATTTAAAACACAAAACGCAATATCTCGGCACAAGCCCTTCGGCACACAGTGTTTAATTAGCAAATTCAATCTCGACCTTATGAGCATATCGTCCGTGACGTTCATGGACGATCGGCCATCCGTATACCATCCATGCGACATGATTTTGTATATTGAGAGGGAACGCAAGCAGAAGAAACACTGAGAATGAACGTAGTCAACGAAAAAACAAACATTAGTAATAGATTGATGAAATAAACATCGGATGAAAGGACAAAGTTAATGTTTCCTCACTTTTCGCTTTTCTCTAACCATTCTATTAAAATTAATATTATTACAATTATTTTCGCTTGACAATGATTCATTTTTGTTAAATTGAAAAAATTTGAATTTGAAATAAAATAATATTGAATTCCATCCTTGAATAAATTATCAAAATATCTTTATAAATTATTCAATTTTATTTTTAAATAAATATTTGATTATCAAATGATTTGTAAATAAATAAAAGAATAAGAGTATTATAGTATAGATAATATTATAATACTCATAGTATTCGTAGCTATTGAAATAGAATAAACGTATCGTGAAAATCGTGTAAAATTTGCCTATGTTCAAAATAATTCGAATTGGCGGCACGTCAATTAAAAGTACTTTTAAATAAACAAACTATATTGTTTAACAAAATTTGATAAAAATACGTTTCACAATTATAAATTCTGAAATATGTTGTATTATATTATTTCACTATAATAAATTATGAAATTAGTGCATTTACTATATCAACTCTCTAGATTATATGTGTCAAGATGATTATCAAGATATATAATTAAACTAGATATCGATAAGTGACATTTATATAAAAAAACTTATTGGACAATTACAAGTAAACTTAATTGGTAATTAAATCGGGTATGATTATGATAATATAAAATAAAATCTATTAAATCATAATAAAAATATCGTTACTCCGTTATATCAGTGTATTAATTTACTCATATAATGGTACTTTGAAAAATTATCAATATATATTGATTGCATAGTAAACATAATAGTAAAATAAAAAAATCAATAAGTAAATCATCATTTATTTTGGTAATATATCCCATTTAATCAATTCAAATTTTAAATGATTTTAAATAGTTTATAATAACTGATGACTAATATTGAAAATTAAATTTAAAAATTGAAAGATAAATTATAATAAAATAAGAATTCTAGCACAATGCACATATTTCAAAAATATTTATATATATATATTTTTTTTTTTGGTCATATTAACACATAAACTATAATATTTTTCATCTTTGGCATAGAATTGATATTCAACTCTAGTGATCTGGAGTAATGGTCAGTGCGTTGTAGATCACAATGATGCGATAGTTTTAAGTTAAATGGATACGGATCTTGCAGTTAATTCGAGTAAGCAGAAAAGCGGCCTTCAGTTATTTATTGAATCAGTTTTTTGTCTCTGCCTTATCTTTTTTTCGATAATTAAAATAGAAATATCAATATGTATAATCTACGAATAATTTTTCTTTTTATGCAGAAAGATTGTTCAAATTAGTAAATATGAACAAAAAATTAATTACGTGCTAATTGTCCTCTTTTTTGTACTGATTCTTTCAAAGAAAATGCTCTAATAAAGTAATTGTTAAATATGTTAATTTAATCGTAATATATTTTGTATTTTTTTTTTAGATTATCTTACTTAAATGTATAACTGAGTATAAAGTTTCACAATTTGAGTATGAAAATATATTTGATTGCCTGGTAGTTATTATAATGATAATTTGATAATCATAAAATATAATATATATATTGCTTTTTCATAATTAAAAGATATTGATATTTATCAATTATTACGAGTATAACAAATATTTTTAATAATCTAAATATAATACTAATAATACAATAAACAATACAGATGTTATTTAATCTATTACAATTTGGTTTAAATATATAAACACAAAAATATCTGTGTGTCATATGCATCATTCGAAACATAAGTAATAAAATCAAAATCGAGATTGATGAAAAGGAAAAGTTTACATCAGGTATAGATTAGACAGGTGGTCAAAAGTTGTTTTATTGCACAATTCTTTTCCTATTGTTTTCAAATATCTTACATTTTATAAATTTATATTCATTTAGGATATATATCGATTAAGCGTGAAACTTTAATAGGTTTATGATACACACACACACACACACACACACACACACACACACACACACACACACACACACAAAATATGGATTAAAAATATATGGCAACGGCGGTAATAGGAACAAAAATACAATTAATACGAAGAGTAGTAAAGAACTATGATATAGGATCCAAGGATTCAAGTGTGCCATCCTTTGGGAATGAAGAGAAAACGATCGTCGGGCGACATGGATGATTGTTATACCTGAATTAACGAGACTAAATTGTTTAATGATATAGTATTATAGCACTTTTCGATGGTCGACTTCTGCACAAAGAATTTTAAATAGTAAATTGATGGAATATCGAAAAAAATTAGTACCAATTAAAAAATTTTAAGGTTACTATCTATATGACATAATTTATTATTATTGTAATAGTCCAGTGCCATAAATTTTAGTATATAAGCAATCACCAACATTCTATAGAGACGTATTTCTTTGTGTAATTTACATTCTTTTAAAAGGAAATATTTTATTACTATGTTGAATTTTTTCAAATATAATGTTTAATCAAATATAATAAAATACGTGTAGACAATGAATATTGTAAAATTAATTTTATGTAGTACTTTATTTCAATATTTTCTAATTATAAAATGAATTGATTTTTATTTTGTAATTTTTTTAATTATTATATTACTTTTTGCTAATAATAGAAATAAAAACCATATCAAATATAATGTCATTAAAAGCTTTATCCAAAAATATAAGATATATATTCGTGTACCTAATAACCAATTGTCATTTATTTCCACGTGATAGATCATAGCGACTGTAAATTAATTATTGTCTTGAATATCAATGTATAGATTTGAGTTAATATAGGCGTAAAATAAAATTTTTTGTTTAAATAATTGGAACAGACCATAGAATATTTTATTTATAAATTGTATTTGATTTCAATTAAAATATAGCAAATAAATTGAATTATCTAAGTATTATTAATAAGTATAATAGTATATATATATATATATTTATTATGAAATTAAGACAAAATTATTTAAATCGGTTGGTTAAATTGAAGCTTTGTATTTGTGATGAAACTACTCACATGGAGAAGTTAAAAAATACTCCGATGGTTAAGAGTAGCTTCAGTTTTCCGTAGTAGCTTGTGACTGGCCACTCATAAATGAACAATACACGACACTCGATCTACCCTTATGTAGTAAAATCATCGTACCCTTTTATTCGCTCGCATACCTGTACATTCACACCCGCATTCGTGTCGTGCGCATTTGGTGAACGAATAATCGCCAAACAAAAGGATAGCTGCACTACTCCACGAAATATCGTGTGATGTCGAATGGATTATAATTTTTCGTTAAGCAACACTGGTTTTGTTTTTCTTTCTTACTCGTTCCCAACTATTCTTTGTTTCTTTTATCAGTCTTAGTTTTTCTTTGAACTTTAATCAAGATCTACGGTGGTCATAATCGAATTATGATACATCTATATTTAAACCAATAAAATTCTTACTTAAATCCTCATCCATTTTTTCTTTTATATTCTTCTTTATTATATTTCTTTCAACTATTTTATGGATCTTGAAATAACTACTATTTCGAGTAAATTAATCATAAATTCTTTACAAATCAATTTGCTAAAATTGTTTACGACTTTAGCTACGACTTTCTAAATCCAATGGTTATCTTTAGACTTTTGATTCGTCTTAGAGGCAGTTGAAAGCGGCGATAGAGAAGAAATGCAGCAATTGTTACAGATGCGTTTCTCGATAAGTAATAAAAATATGTGATTAGACGATCAACTATTTCGCATAATAGAGGCGGTAACCGCATCCATGATTCGTTTTCTTGAGATATCGCGGATTCTCGTTATAATTCTCGTTATAATTATAATATAATAATTGTCTTACCTTTTCTTTCTCCCAGCTATGACAAGCGCCCAGAAATTATCTTAACTTTTCCATACGTTAACTTGCAAATACAATACATCTTCACTTATCTGCTGTATGTTCGGCTTGTTCTGGTTATATATGGATGGGTTTACATATACCGGTGCGCGTGCTCTTTGCTACTATGTTGACAAGAGTTATGGTAAATTTTATGAAGATTGAGATTATTCAATAAAGAGTGCTGATAACAACGAATTCTTTAGACGAATAATCGATAAAAACTGTGTAATTATTACTATTTAAATTAAATGCAGTTTATTTATTTACAATTTTGCCATTCTAAAATAGACAAGGAACTACCTAACTTGTAAATAATTTCATATATATTAAAAAAAACTTTATCTTAAAATCCTCAGTAATTAAATTTTAAGTTAAATTTTTGGAAGATTAAATTATTAATTTTTAAATGCGAACTATTTCGAAATGCAATTTATTTAAATATAGTATAAATGTGGATGTAAATGTTTATTTAACTTTAAAACTACTATTATATTAGCAGAAAAGAATTTTAATATTATTCGTCAATAATATTAGATGCGATAAGGTAATATCAATAAGACTTAAATATGCAATTGAATTTAAAGATATAATTGGAGCTCTATTGCAATATCTAAACTGGTATTAACAAGATCTTAATTAAATCAAATTACTACATATAAATTAAAACCTTTGGAGTTTAAATTTTAGTTTTTAATTAAATTAATAAATTAATATATACAGTTCATTCGCACTATTTTATTTAAATTTGAATGTATTAGCCACTCAAGTTCATCTAAGCTGCATAATAGAGGATTATAAAACATAGAAATACTATATTTATTAATACGCACTGTTATAGAAACTGCATCATGTATGCCCGCCAATAAGTGTTAATGCAATTTATTATTGGTAAATGTTTTATTTTTTACAAGAAAAAAAGTTTAGTAATAAATTTTTGTAACAGAATATGCATTAATTTTTAACGAACAAATCATAAACATAAAAAATAATCAAACGTTATATTATAAATAAAAAGTAGATTGTTGCCTGCGAATTAAACTAAATGAAAAGAAATCAAAAGAAACAAAAATATTGTATTATACTTTAAAAAAATTGATTTTTCTCTTTTGGTGATTTCTGGAATGCTTAATTAATTGTATTACCCTTTTAACATAACATTTAGTTGACCGTAGAGCGAAGATAATTGTAACTTTTTTACTTTCTACGTCTATTTAAATGTCGATATAACACCATGATTTGAAATTAGATTAAAATGATATGATATATGATCAATGTCAATGTAAATGCATCGAAAACTCTGTGTAATACGATTGTTTTTTAGTCCAGAACAGAAGAACAATCGATTTGAAATTATTATATTTTATAATGTTTTTAAAGATTTTTTTAATAAAGTACATCAATGAATAAGTATGATTTCAAGGTTCAAGATAAACGAACAATTTGCAAATCTATTGTAAGTAATAGTCATGTAAAAATGGTGCATTGGCCATAACAGCCTTGTCATCATTACCTCATTATGGTAGGCTGAAAGAATTGAACCCACTTCCTAATCGTAACAATTACTTCCTAATCGTTAGTATCTATAAAAAAATATGCTTGATTCAACCATGTGTTATTGACCAAAAAAGATGTATTTATTAATGACAGCACTTGGGAAAATATATGGAGATAAAAGTTTACAGGAGCTTGGAGTAAAGAGGCCTAACGGGAAAAATTAGTCTCAAGTGATCGCAAAGCATCGAGTGTCCGATTATCCAACAAATCTCCAAATTAGAAATAATTTACCTAACGTTAAAACAAGTAGGTCAGTTCGAGGAATCGTGCGTGATTTGCTTTGGTTTTATCGTGAATTATTCTCCTAACGGCTCAGGTCTCCGTATTTAAACACGCCGTTGTAATCAGCGCGAGTTTTTATGTCTAGTTATGGTTGTCGTACTTCCATTTTTCGACGACCTCTAGTTTCTATATTAGAGCTCACTCGTTACCGCATTACTTCATTATGTTTTTATATTTCTATCACCGACCGTGGCAAAAAAAATTTTCAAGTTCAAAGATTTCGTGGCTAAGTGCTTTGTTATCGTATGATTTATTATCGGGTCAAAAATTATATATATATACAACTTTTTACAAAAACACTAACGTCATACATAAATTTAGCTTGATTATTTTATAATGTGCAATAAACGACTATGAAATTTATCAACAGACGATAATCGAAATGGCTATTCTTTAAAAAAATGACTCTTTATTTTTTCAATATTATTATCGCAGAAAATAATGAATTTATACAGTTGGTATCATCAAATATAAAGATAAAACTTATTTAGTTTTTTTTTTATGAATGTCCTTTTTCGCAATTTCGGTAAAAACCTATTCTGATATTCAAAAATACTATATTCATACAAAATTGACTCGGATGTACATTAAAGAATCTTCCTTTATTATATTGTAAAAATGAGAATTTAGATCCCATACACGACAGATGTGTTTTTGTACACATTAAGAGTAAAAGTGGTTCGACCTCGCCGAAGGGAAACTCAATTAAATTGGGACGATCCATGGCGCTTACCTGCCCTTAAATTGGAATCCCTTTTCCATTATCGTTTTGAGCTTTTAAAATATTCTCTACAACAAAAAATATTCTTAATAGAGACTCAATTATATTTTTAACTATCTATTATAGAAACTATTTAATTTTTATAATTCCTTAATTAAATAATACAAGCCTCACTTTAATATAATCTTTTGCGTCTAGAAAAATTTAATAGAAAATTTAATTATAATTCTAAATTGTGATATTTTCAAGTACAAAACCTTCAATTTACCTTCAAATTTACAATAAACTGCCATGCAATAAATTAACTGTAGAATGCTAAATGATAGCCTAAATTATTTACATGTTAAATAAAATGATATTCTTATGATATTTATAATTTTAGTGTATTAATTATAAATGCTTTTGTACGTATATACAGGATCATTATATTATTATAAAAATGAATTAAATTCGTAATATATTAAAATTAAATATTGTTTTTAATAATGATTGTAGAGAAAGTTTATCAATGATTATTTGATTTATTTTTATCATTTGAGTTTATCATTTGATCAATTTCAATTAAATATAATCACATTATAAATTTTACATATATTAGAGTACTATATACCCTCCAACAACGCCTTAAATTAGCATAATCGAGATAAGTGGCAAAAACATTTCACGAATCACAATAATTCTTGGATTGAAGAGGAGAGAAAAGCATGAAAGGCTTTTCTTTGCCATGAACGTCCTAATGGACTAGTGTTATGCAGGGGTGGGCAATTTAAAAGGCTCTTAATGACATTCCATAGATAGATAGATAGAGAGAGAGAGAGAAAGAGAGAGAGAGAGAGAGAGAGAGAGAGAGTGTGTAACCAGAAGAATGGTGTGAAAGTAAGAAGAAAGGAGGGAGCGAGACGAAATTCTTATGCCACATCAACATCCTCTCTCATCTTTCTTTCTCTTCCGGGGCTGCCGGGCCGCCGGGGCTCTAATTTCATCCAAGTGAAAACCGAAGAAACAAGTGAATTAAAGTTCCGACGGACTAATGATAGATCGAGTTCTTTGCGCCCAACACTTCTTCGTCTTATTCTCCCTTGCTTCTTTTTCTTTATCCCTTACTCTCTCTCTCTCTCTCTTTCTCTCTCTATCTCTCTCTCTCTCTCTCTCTCTTTCTCTTTCTCTTTCTCTTTCTCTTTCTCTTTCTCTTTCTCTGTGTTCTTATGCAGTATTACGTTTCATTCTTGATATTTTGTTTGATGAATAATTTTCGCGCAAGAACCCCATCGTCTGACATCATTTGCAATGATTCTTAATTAAATGCTACGTATACGATGTAACTAAGTGGCGATGGGATCTCGTGAAATCGAAATATATTATATACAGTATAAAACGAGACATTGATCTATCCAGTGGCATAAGACAGAATTATTTATTTGTAAATTTTCTGCTGATTTATTTTATAATGACAGTTATTGCATATTACATAGTTATTAAAATGTTTAGAATTAAAGTTTTAGATTAGTTATTGATGTGATTATGAATCAGAAATCAGTAACGTCGTGTAATTATAATTAATTTATATATGTGATGATTAATGGGAGAACTGATTTAATTATATTCAATAAATTTACTTTTTACAATGTATATGTATTTATTAAATAAAATCTTATTAAAATCATGTGTTTATTTATTTAGTTGAAAAGCCTTATTAAATTTATTATTTATGATATTGATTATATTATTATTAAAAGATTCAAGTTATCTAAATTCAAATTTAAATCATAATTACAATTTATTGCACACGTGGATATAGCTCAATATAATACAATTTTAACTATGTATATATAATAATAGTGTAGTATAATGAATTATAATATTAAGTCTGATGTAATATAATTTCAGTAGAATTATTAATTTAAAAATTTAGTATGATAATTTAGATTTGAGTTATTTTATAAAAACCAATAATTAAAAGTATTATAAAATTTTAGTATTTTTTTAAAATAAATATATTAATTTTCCCTGAACCTTAAATACAACAATTTCCAAATATGTAAACATTTTAATTAGAAAAGTTTATTGTTAAAAGTAAAAATGACTGAGATTCTAATAAATTATTACTAAAGCAATAAAGAAGAAAATCAAATAGAAATTTAGTATCAATTGTGATAATCCATTTGTTATAATATCGTCACTTAATAAGGTACTTCGTCATTCTTGCAAGAAAATTTAATACAAAATGATAAAGATTAAGATAAAGGCATATACATGCCGAGTGGGGAGGAAGAGAGAGAGAGAGAGAGAGAGAGAGAGAGAGAGAGAGAGAGAGAGAGAGAGAGAGAGAGAGAGAGAGAGAGAGAG
>NW_011948434.1:2124053-2228712 GCF_000503995.2 Ceratosolen solmsi marchali
ATAGACAGACAGGTAGGCAGAGAGAGAGAGAGAGAGAGAGAGAGAGACATAGAGGGTGGCAAACGAGAAAAGTAATCTACATAGTACGAGTCGCTGATTATGGCCACAGACCGACAAAGGATCTCGTACACGCCATTCCCTTTATTTTCTTCTCATTTGAATATCTTCATTAATATCCTTTCGTCTCTCTGTATCCCATCGTCTTCGTCCTCCTCTTTGCCAATACATTTTCTTCTTTTTCATATTTCAGTCTCTCTCTCTCTCTCTCTCTCTCTCTCTCTCTCTCTCTCTTTCTCACTGTCATACTATGTCTCTCCTATTACTTGAATTTATTTGATATTTTATATTTCATCCCTTCATTCCTTTTAATCACCCTCTCTCTAGTTCTCTCTCTCCCCTCCTCTAACGTTTTCATTTGCCTTTTTTTCTGTACTATATTTATCTTTGTATTTCCTTTTTCTCTCTTTTCTTAGTCAACTATAGGTATGGTTATGTGTAAACGTAACTTTCGTAGAAAATTGTATATTTGCTATTTCTACTTGTTCTCGAATATTATAAATTTAGTGAGGCATGAACAGTTCAACGATGATTATACAAACTTCAGTATTCTTATTATTTCCATGATAAAAACGAGTATCATGTCATTTGTGACTTTTGTGCGCTGCGTTTTCTCAGTAATGGAAAACACTTACTTCTTTGCATTATAAATACGTCTATCTGCATGCGTATGCACACGTGAGTGCACTTGAGAACGCATGCATATGTCTGTGTGTGTGTGTGTGCGCGCGCGCGCGTGTGTTTGTTTGTTTGTTTGTTTTTGTTTGTTTATATGAGCGCGTGTATGAATGCCTCTACGAGAGTTTGAACACATGTGAATTTTCTTATGTACATGAAAAAAGATAAATGAGATGATTTGCACTGAAAGTTGTATTTATTTAAATAATGGCAATTAAGTTGAATAGATATTTTCTGAATATACTTTTATTTTCTGTATTACTTTACTTTATGAATAAACTTGAAGTTTCATATAGTAACTAAACAAGTTTTTATTAGAAGGCTAAAGAGTACTTAGCCTACAATGTAAGTCGATTTAAAAATGTATACCTAATATTAATGCAACTTAACATACAAAAATACTAATATAACATCAATAATCTATTATTTAATTCATAAAACGTTATTCACTACAACCTACTACACTTTTCATTTAAATTAAAATATCTTATTACTAATTTAAAGAAAACAAGAGAATTCTGATATTCGAACTTGAATAATAATTTATTTATTCTAATAAAAAAAAAATTAAATTATTTAAGGATAGAATAATTTCGTCTAGTTGGTATTGTAGCGCTAAATTGTTAATTCTTTGTCAACAGGCGGAAAATGCTAAAAGCTCTTTAACTTGAAATATTTATTTTAACTGAAGATATTAAATGATATGAATAACTGAAACAATATTAATTTAGCTTTTGTAAAGACGTTTCTAAGAATATGTTCATTTTTAAATGTAGCTGAACAGTACAAAAATTAAATTTCTTATACTAATTATAAGGCATTTTAACTAAATTCAAAGTTAAAATAACGTGCTTAAAGTGTGAAGTGCAGTTTGTAGTATTCGATATTTAGGCTCGATCTCTAAAATATTTTTTTTTGCATTTTTAAATCATGTTTAGAATTAAATTTCTTTTCATTATCATTTAAATTAATAAAAATAACTTTACATTTAATAAATTCAGACGATTGAATATCTACAACAAGCATTTAGAATATTATCGGAGTACTTATTTTTTATTCGTAAAACTAAAGAAAACTTTTATCTGTCGTGCAGATAATAATATAATTTTTTATTGAAGGCTTTGAATTGTATTCGTCTATACAATTAATTCTTAAGGCCTGATTTCTTTGTTCTGACAGAGATTCTGTATATATATATATATATATATATATATATATATATATCATTTTTCTTATAATCAAATTGATATTGGTAGAAAAGAATTCAAAATATATTGTATTTGGAGACATGCTGCTATACAAGTGTATAGCAATAAAGGACATAAGAAAAAAGTGATGCTCATGCGAGCGCAGGTGGAATATAAGCACAGTAATTTGGACCACCCAATCACCCGACCGACTGATCATAATAGCATTTTGTTTTAGGGTTTTTTATTCAATCTTTTTTCTTACATCACCCAGGTGAATGTTTCGTCTTTTATACATGTAAGAAATCGGCGCGCAAACCTGTACTCGGTGTCGATTCGCCGTTGAACAATGAATAAAAAGAAAATGAGGAAAGCGAGAGTGAATGTGGAGTGTGAGAAAGAGATAAAGAAAGATAGAAAGAGAAATTGAGAAAGGAAGAGATTAAATTTGAGTGAATTTTTATGGTAGAAATTATCATTACATCATGTAAAATATTTTTCGGTTAATATTTAATTTGTTTGATATTTAATTATATTTTTGTAATTTCTTTAGATTGATACTATTTAATGTATGTATCAATAATAATTAATCCTGGAATAATAATTATAATTTATTTTTTTCTCCATACATTTATACTTACAAGACTATTTACAAAATCCATAATATTAATAATTTTTTTTGTCAAATATAAGATTCAAAATTGTGAATTATAATTTAAAATAAAATTACATTAAACTAAAATTACATTAAAATAAAATTACATTAAATTAAAATGGCGAATTTAATTTAAACTAAAGTTACATTATATATTGGTTTAAAAGAGATAAGGTATTGCTATATAATACTAATTGAAGCAATATTAGAATTAATAAAACTGTTTTATTATATATATATATATATATATATATTAGAATTGTTTACTTAATATTATTAGTTAGTTTGAATTTCGTTAGATAGTTTGAGCCCATAAGAGTAAGTAAGCGTTATATTAATTTAGTAAAAATAAATTAAACATTTAATATATTTGAAAAATTTAATTTTCTTACTGTAAATGAACCATCGATTTATAATGCACGATAATTAAAAAAATTATTTAGAATTTTAATAGTTTTAATATTAAATACACGTAAACTTCATTATTTCAGATAACACAATAAAATAAACTTGAAGAAAAAAATGTGGACATACATATGTATGCGTATATGTATATATAAATGAATGTAATACACAATGTATAACAATTAACCATTCAACTTCACGTATTATTTGAAGAACTTACTTATATTGCTATAATTATTACTCCGCGTAAAGGAGAATAAATGCTAGTTAATCCAAAGGGAATTTAAAATTTTTAATAATACTAATCTGCAAGTTTCCGAATTTTTTGCAATTTTTTTTTAAAATTATTCTTGAAAATTCTTGAAAGAAATTTCAAATTTTTAAATAAATAATTTAATATATTTGAGATTTAAGTAATATTCAATGTTCTTATTAAAATCTAATGAGTCTACGCTCGAAGAATTCTTTTAAATTTCTTTTTAAGTAATATATAGAGACAGGATAAATGAGTAAAGCCGAGAAAAAATGGGTAAGAGAAGAGGGAATGAAGGAAAGAAAACGTACAAACAACCAATCTTACTCTCCTTCCCGCTTCGAATTCCTATTCTTCATCGGATCTCGTTTCTCTTCTTCTCGCATTCTATATACCCTTCCACCATGTAATAATCGCCCGCGACCATTAAACTAAACTGGGAATAATATTATATTAAGCTATACAGTGCGAACGAGCGGGAGGAAAGGTTCGATCGAAAAGAGAGGCTCTCACCAAAAGAGAGAAATAAGGGTGAAAAAGTCATTCTGTGTGAGTGTGGGATAGACAGAAAGACAGAGAGAGCGAGAGAGAGAGAGAGCAAGAGAGCGATATATATATATATATATATATATATATAGAGAGAGAGAGAGAGAGAGAGAGAGAGAGAAAAGAGAAGCGTCGATATAACCCATGGCTTCTCAGAACTAAGTAGATTCGAATTTTGATACGGATGATCGGGCTGAATACAAATTACTCATATATACCCCTCTCTTGTCCGTTCCGGGGTAATCACACGGTGGCTGCTCTTCGGCACTACGTTCTAAAGAAAAATGTACATTTTTGTCTCTCTTCATCGTCCTCTCTTTCTGTCTATCTGTCTGTCGGTCTGTCTCCCTTTGGCAGCCTACCCCTTTCACTCTCACTCTCACTCTCACTCTCTCTCTCTCTCTCTCTCTCTCTGTCTTTCTGTCTATCTCTCTCTCTCTTACTATCTCACTGTATCACTCTTAATTTTCTGTTTTCTATACTATATATATACAAAATCGTTTCTCTTCAGTGTTGTTCTCCTTCTCCTTCCTTCCTTCGTTTTATTTTTGTTTTGTTTTTCGTACAATCGTTTTGCGTGCATTTTATATCCCTTGAACCTCTCTGCTCCTTTCGTTTCCCAGTTATTTTCTCAATTTTGCAAGTGATTGTAGGCGCGTATATTTCTGTACTTGGTTTATTAACTTCTGAAATACATTGACAAGCGTTGCCTTCTTTTTCGATAGATGGAAGTTTCATGCTTTTATCTAGTTTACTTTTTCATTTACGAGAAGTAGATTTAAAGTGTGTTATTTTTTTGTCAGTGTGACTTTTGCTGACTTTTTATTCGGTAGAAATGTTTTTACGAAAAGAAATATTTTTTTTAATTTTGTTAGCTATAAACTTTTTTTCATAATAAAATTATTATATTGCTATTCATAATTTATTTGCATAAATGGATAATCACATATTTGATTTACTCGATGATTTCAAAATTCCATTAACACATCATCGACCTACAAGATTGTAATTGAGGTAAATAAAACATTTTGTAAAATAAAAGTATTCAATAATCTATTAAATTTCTGAATAAGGTATAGTGTACTTATTAAAATCATACCTTAAATTATAGTATCTATTTCAGAAACAAAAGATATTGTTCTATTTTTTAATAAAAGTTGCAAGTTACTGAAAATTAGAATAATTACAATGATACAACCGATTTATTTATTTAAATTGAACAATTTTGTGTTGAAAGTATAATAAATAGTAAAAGTCGCTTCTTATACATTTTACATAAGTATTCATGTCACTTTTTAAATAATTTTATGTCGATACTAAAAGAATATTACACAAAATTTATAAGAAACATATACTTCAAAAGAAATTAAATTTAATTGAAATACATTAAAAAGAATCCTTAAAATTGGTAATTATTTTATGAAAATATTACATTTTATAAAGTCTGATAAAAATATAGTTACGCTTATAACCTCTATGTTTTAAGTAAATATGGACTGGTAAAAAATTTCGCTACTCTCCCAATGGAAAAGATATAAAAAAGTACCTTGGTACTTTACTTCTATCAAATCCTATTTCTTTATTCTCATTGAATCAGGTTGGAATGTCCTTCCAGCGTCAAGTTTATTTTTTATTTGCGGGAGTTTAATAAATAAAAGTACACGGACATAAATCGGATAATGGACCTGATTAAAGCCTGGTAAAAAAAAATCCAAGTGAAAAATGTCGCAGAAGCCGGAGTCGAATCTTACGACTCCGCCATTCGTAAATCGGCGTGTGTGCTTGGTGCACGCGTGTCTGGTACCCAGGCCCAAATAAACACTTTAGCAAAAAATAAGCCAGCTCGAACCTCGAGTTTTGAGAATCCAATCATAATTATTCCGGCACGGGATTCGATCGGCAGCTGCGATACGATTGGATTGGTCGAGGGATCCATACACACACAAACGTGCGGCCTCTCAAGAAGGAGCTGCGCTCTCGTCTTAAGCAATGCTCGCAGCATTAATAATTAATAGTAGCCAGAGAGAAAGAAAGTGGAAGAGAGAGAGAGAGAGAGAGAGAGAGAGAGAGAGAGAGAGAGATTGCAAGTGTGAGGGAGAGGGACGTCGCGAGTAGGCACGAGAGAGTGAGCCGAAGACTTGTGCTGCGTTGCAGTTTTGCCGTTGCGCTTAAGCTCCGCCCAGCGAAACGTCGGGGCCCCACCTTGGTCCCCAGGTTCCAGCCTGCAAATACGTGCATTCATGGAAATGTATGTGTACACAATGACTGATTGTATGGTGTAAGAGCGAGAGAAACGAGGGATAAAGGAATAGTTGTATAACGGGCACAGAGGAAGAGAGTGGGAGTAAAGGAGAGAGAAAGAGAATTAGACGATAAAAAAGGGGTAAAAAGATAGATAGAGTGAGTGAGTGAGTAAGAGAGAGAGAGAGAGAGAGAGAGAGAGAGAAAGACTGAAGAGAGAAGAATTGCGCTTGCTATCTTTTCCTATATCTGTTGTATAATACACATTTAGTACTTCTAATCGAAAAGTCGTCAATTTATAACATGCGCAGAACGTACATTACACGTGTATATTATCAATTGAATGAAAATTCCTAAATTTTATTTGAAAGAACTGTTTTCTGATATATTAAGTCACAATTTAACTATATATTCTATTCTTAAATAAAAAAAAATAAAAAATGCTATTATGCGATTTACTTAATTTTCTTTGATTTTAAAACTAAACCTATAATAAAAACTTCATTATAACTAAAGCAGGTATAAAAGCATAAAGTTATATAACCAGTATTTCTTTTTAATATTTCTTATCACTGATATGATTACAAGTATTTTTTTTTGTAACACTACAGCAATGAAATGGTGTATGTATACCGTTAGACATAAAATTACCCCTAATAATACTCAGCGAATTCCCGATTCATTATTAATATCTTAATAAGCATTTTATTATTCAAGATTAGCTCTTTTATGTTAATTTTGAAATGTTTGTTTTCTGATCCTTGACAATAGAAATGACATTTTATTACATTATTGCAAAGTTGTTTATTTTATTTCATTATTTATTTTTTAATAATACTTATTTCATTTTTACCACTAATAATACGTAACTATCATACCTAATTACAATACAATATTAAAAAGTAGAAAAATATAAAGGTTAAGTTATAAAAGATTGAATTTTGTTTACTCTATTTTACTAGGTACATTTAATAAAACTTATTTATTTATAAATAAATATAAATGAATTTTGTATTTATAACATTATACAATATTTTATCATATAAAATTAAAAATATTTAATTTAATACCATATTTTTATGATTTTAAATTCTTGTGGGTATGAAATTATTATACTAATATTAGACTTCAAATTTATGATTGTATTTCACATTGAATAATGTGATATTTTTAATCTTAACATTATTTAATTCAGATTGTATTCTGTTATATATGTTACGTGAATAATCTAGTTTATCTATCAAAGTTCATAAATTTTATTTAATTTCAACAAAGATTTTATATTAGATTTTTTTTGTATTTCTCCAAATTATGATCATAAAAATAATTAAAATTTAATATATATAATAAAATACAAAAAAAATCTAATATAAAAACTTTGTTGAAATAAAATAATATTTATGAACTTTGATAGATAAATATATATATATATATATATATATAGCTTCATATATGAAGCTATATAGAGATAAATTTTAATTGTATTTTTGAATATACAAATAAATTATTCATATTCATTTGAATATATATAACACATATAATATGTATAGGCCCCGTTTTGTGTGTAGGAGTACAAAAATTTATTAAACAATACTTTTAAAGCAGTTGAAATAAATAATAATTAATTAAACAAATATATAACCAACTCAATATCTATGTTCTTTTTCTAATTTTATTGTTATTTCTAAATTTGTCTCTATTTGATCGCTTTCATTTTTGTAGTGGATATATTATCTGTAGTAATAACTAGGATTAGAGTTAATAGTTTGGATAAGATAATATTGCTTTGGTCAAAATAAGTGTTAATCAGTTTTAATTGTTGTAAAGTCGGTTATTTATGCGAAATGGCCTCCGAGCGTCAATCGTATATATTCACGCAGTTGACTGGTATGCGGATGAAAATCTAGGAAATAAATGTAAATTCAAGCTTATGATTTTCATGCACCGTGATGCAGCAAAACCGACAGTTTTCAGTGGTTGTTTTATATTTTTAAAAATTTTTTAAAATTGACAACGAAGATTGTGAAATTTAAAATGTAAAGGAAGATATATATTGCTACGTACATGGAATTGCTACATGGATTATGAATATTTCGTAAAAAATTGACTTTTAAATATCTGAAATATGCTTTTAGAATAATTAAAGTATATCATTTATCAAATTTATTTTGAATATACAAAAACATTATAATTTTATAATAGAAGTACTTACTTAATTTCTAAAACATTTCTACTTTAATTGATTGTGTAATGAAACTTTATTATTCATTTAAGTATATGAAAAAAATACTTAATATATTTTCGAAAGACAAATGTCTTTTATAAAATACAAAAAGAGAGAAAAATCCTAAAAATATTAAAGATAAAAACAGAACTGAAGAGAAGAATGGATGTAAATCTGACGATAAGAAGTCGTAAAAAATAATGACCGGAAAATTAATCGAACTCGACGTTATTCGCCCGTCACCTCGAATTTTCCCAGCTCGTCAACTAGATTTTGAACTTTCAATACCAGAAAATCGAATTGCAAAAATAAGCCAGCTCCCCCAATCAATTTATATGCATTCAATTTTTAACACTCCAACACGTTTAATTTATTTAAACAAATTTTATTTATTTGTTTTATAGGCACACGAAACATTTTAGTAAATACATTGAGTATTAATTTATTTTAATCATATATTTTATGAATATTAATGATAATGAGATTTCAATAGTTTAATTTCATATTGCAGTAAAGCTGTAAGCCGTCATCATTTTTATAAATGAATCAATATTACCTTAAAATACAATACTTGAATAAAAATGTTAGAATATGAAAATTAATTTTCTATTGCCATTTGCATTTTCATCGGATATTTTAAATGAATTGCTTGAATAATATAGATGCACGCCAATCTTGACTATGATAAAAAACTATGGAAGTTAATATTTAATATTATATTTAAAAATTTTAATTATCGTTATTAAAAATAAGTTTATTTATAAAACTTTATTTATTTATTTATGAAAGTAAAATAAGTAGCTATAATTATTGATACACAAAATAACTTTATTGAGCTCATAATATTATTAATAAGATATATCAATATATTCTATCATATTAATAATATATCATTTATACGAGGTAATATCATCTATACGAGCTAATGAAAAAAAATATAATCATCTATATGAAAATAAAAATATAAAGAAATAGAAAATGAATTATTAAATTATATACCTACATTATTCCGTAACTAAAGTATTATATGTCAGAGTCGTAAATATTTTCCTAGATAAATAAAGTCAAATAACTGCTTTGTATATTGATTATAAAAGAAAAATTATCTATGTGTGAATTATCATGACATATTTCCTTAATGATTCTAACATAAAGTACAAATGCTCGCCTTTGTCCCTCGAATTTAATCCTGAAAAAATACATACTGAGTAAAGACCGAGTAAATTCGATTCACGAAAAGTCAAAAAGTTGGTTGGTTGGTTATTCCTGTACAATCTCCTGCAATTCATTCGAAGAGGGTGCCTGGGACGTTGTATTCTTTTTACTCTCTCTCTCTTTCTCTCTCTCTCTCTCTCTCTCTCTCTCTCTGTGCGTGCACATACACAGTGAGAGAGAGTCTCGCTTCATCCTTACTCAAGGAAAAATATGAAGGAAAGCGTTAAGCAAGGGCTAGACCTAAGAAAGAAAAGGGATCTTCTTACGATTCGAATAAGAGTCGTCGGGCGCCGCTTACCAACTCACTTAAATGATTAAGGAAAAGGGTTGTTTTGACAGAGCCCCATTCCTGATATTCTAGCGCTTGCTCGACTAGAAATGGAACGTCTTTCATCTAATCCGTTTTGTCAACGGCCGGCGACGTTCTTGCGACTCATTACCTCGTACTGCCTCTTCTTTAACCCTTTTCCCAAGGCTTATCTTGCGAGGTTGTTTGGATTTTATTATACTTGTTCAGGCGCTGCCTAACGTTTCGTCGCGGTTGGATTCAATCGGCTTTATTAACCAGTCGTTTGGCAGTCCGACACTTTCTCCCCTCAATTTAGGTTTGATTATTTTCGAATAATTATCTCAATATTAATTATTATTCAAAGTCATTTGAAATGCTTCGTATATATTATAATTGACAACCTATTTAACCTTTTAGATACAAAGTTATTAGAATTATCATAAGATTCTATAAATCATAACTATATTGAACAAAATTGGATTATTCGTTGTGGTAATGAATTTCAAGTCTTTTAGTATATTAATATTTTATACAAGATTGAACATTATTTTTTCGAAGAATTATAAAAATCAAATATTATTCCATATTTTCATATGTGAAAATGAATAGATTGTATTTAATTATGTAGGTTATATATATATTTTATTATTTTCTTTCAGTGAAGGTCAATACTTCATACATTGAATTGAATTTCGGTTTAATTTTACAAAGATTATATGATTATGAAGTGAACCAATAATAAAATGTATGTAATAAATAGTAAATAATAACAGATATATGAAAAAGTAGCATCTTATGTATAACAGTCACTTTATACATAAAATTCTATGTAATTGTAATAAGATATTTAATCACTTCTTATTTATTTAAGTTTATATACACTTAGATTCATTTTTAATATTCTCTGTTTATAAAAAAATTGTAAGCAATTATTATTCTTGAGAGTATTTTAAAGGACAGTAATTAAAATTAGCACATAATTTTTTCTTTTATATAATTTTAGTTTAAATAAATAATAATAAATATTATTAGAATATTACGACATCTTATAACGCAATATATTCAAATATTATTCAGAAACTTATTTGGCTTTTGATTAGATGAACTATGTGGAAGACGTTGTCAGATAATCTCGAACGAATGAATTTGATGAATAATGTCGATGAAAAACACGCACTTATGAAGGCGCAAATTACGGTCAACATATGTAATTTGTGTATAAGAATACGAATTAACTGAAAACTCCCATACAAATAAAACACTTAGCCATCATTATAATTCTCTTAATTTGTATGCGCTTCCAATTTTTAAATATATACTCACCTACTATAAATATAAACCAGCCACTTGATATTCACTGAGCCCACCTCCTCTTTTCTCTTTCCTTGAAAATTACTCTACGCCCACTTCGGAAGGGATGTAACTTCAGAACTGTCCTGCGGCTCTTCAAGGAAATAGTTTTTCAGTAGTGCAGTCTAGCTAAAATTTATTAGGCAATTTTACTTATTATCATTTATTTGGGTTAACAGTGAGGGAAGGAAGATCTACTTTTGGTTAATACAACCAGAAAAAGAAGTCAGAGAAACGCCGCTTTCTTATCCCCCACTGGGGTGCTTGTTACTTACATATGCATTTTTTCAACGCTGTTAAGATTTTATAGAACAAGTATTTTTAAGAAATCGTTGATATGTATAAGCTAGAAATTAATTTTCTCAATTTTTATCTACTATTTGCTTTGCTATTATATTCAGTTTCGTTAACTTTAACAAAAATCAGACTGTCTTTAATCGCTGAATATATTAATCAATATTGTATTGAGAACTCGGAATTTATTTAATTATATGTAAAGACAAGGATATATTTAATTTGTTTATTGATACTTTAGTATTGTAAATGAACTTCTTTCAGATGTAAATTATAATATACGCAATCATTTAAGAATAAATAAAAATGACTTGAACAATGTTTTTAATTTTAGAGATAGATTTATATACGTAGGAAGGTATACTTTCATAAAATTCGTTTCGCTCTATACAAAGCTTATTTATAATTTTTATGATTTTCATAAAGATCTCTATTATCGATGAAATAAGAATGTTTTTTGAGGTTTCATTATTCGTTCTCATTTGGAAATTGTAACTAATAAAACTATAAAAATATATCGATTATAGTGATAATATTTTATTCGATTTTCTATTTTAGTGTTGCTTGATATTTGATGTTTAATATTTAATTTAAGTTATTTTTTAAATCAATTTATTACAAAAGATTTCATTATACTTTCTTTCTTCATTGGAACTATCTTCATTGGAAAAGATTTTTTCTTAATTTAAACAAAATTTATTTATGTAATGCATTATAAATGTTTGATTATTTTTTTAATTTAAATCTTTCAAGATTTCGATGTTTTCAAGGAATTACTGATATATTTTTATTACTGTTTAATAATAAACGTTTTAAAAATTGAGATTAAATTGAGATTAAATATTGACATTTATAAGACGGTTAATAGTAAAATTATATCGATATCTTTAAAAAAAATATTACTCGATATATTTGTGAATTTAATGCTGCTAGATGTATTAAAATTTCCAGTAATACTATACATAAATAATTAATTAGAACTTTTAATAGCAAACCGTTGAAAATTGTATTATAAAACACCTAAAATTTACAAGTGTAAACAACAAAAAGCAAAAATAATATCAAGTATCTCCTAGAAACGTTGATTTTAATCAGATTTAAATGTATTATTGGAAGTGCAACGCATCGTAGTGTAAATATTAAACTAATTTCTTTTTTATTCATCGACCTATCCAAGGCAAAATAATGGCGCCCAAGCGAGAAAAAATAAAGTCCGCTGAATTAGCTGTTTGTCGATCTTGAAAGCAAAAGCACTGCTCTGCCGGCGGAACTCCTCCGAATTCTCGTAAACAACATTAAAGTGTCGAAGAGGCATTACATTAAATTTGACTCGGGGAGGTGTTGGTGAGCTTGACGACCCGGAATGATAGTTGATGAAAGAAAGAAAGAGAGAGAGAGAGAGAGAGAGAGAGAGTGAGAGTGAGGGGGGGGGGAGCAACACAGATGGTGGAGATGGAAAAAGTCGTACTTATTCGTGCATGAAAATGTTTAATGAAAAATCGGACATGCCTCCTTTGCCTGTAAATAAAAAGCAAGAGTTCGCCTCGGTACAACGGCAAGTGCATCACGAGATAAGATGCTGCACGACGCCTTTCCAAGCGACGCAACCTCTTATTAGACGGTCATCCATTGCTCGCGCGCAAAGAGATTGCTCTTACAAATAAGAGCGGGTAGGACGGGCAGAGGAAAGAGAATGTGGGAGTATGAAGAGGACAAGAAGAGAATATCTAACCGTGCGCTCACGATTCTCCCTTATGATCAGGAATCCACGTACATAATAATGTCTGTGACGTACAATTAGAATATTTTCGTTCTTCGACGACTGATCGCTCTTTTATATATATATATATTAATAGTATGGTTTTAATCAACTTTCCAATGTCGAAAGGATGACAGTTATTTGCGTACCTTAGCTTCCACAAAGAGCTCATTACTGTTTGAACAACTTTTTTATTCTTTATCTTGTTTTACAGTATTTAGTTAAGTGTCAATTGTTTTTTAACCAGAAAAATATGAAATAGCCCGTACTTTGCTCTAATTTTAGTGCAATATGCAGACTAAAGAAGCATTGGTAAATCAAATTTTTAATATTTAATAAAAAAATTTTGAATACTGATAGGATACTGATCAAGCAGTTTGTCTATGCTTTCAAACAATAGTCCTATTATATAAAAATGATACATAAATCCATAAGTATTTGTTGATAATAAATCATTGTGAAATTGTCGAGTGAATCGAGGGTTAACGAACCTATGAAAATGTCCCCTGCGTCAAAAACAAAAAGCGAGGCAAAAGGCAGTGGGGACCGTTGGCGGTGAAGCAGCGAATCAGCAAAAGCTGTCGTGAGGATTCGGTGAAGAAATGCCCAAGTTAAGTTTCCAACCATATTATATTATAATTCGCGTTTGGAAGATTACAGCTCGGGTCTGCGCGGGTCCAGCTCTCGGCGAGTTCGAGGAAAAGACGTTAGCGGGCCCGATCGGAGCGTAGTTTGGCGACCTCGGAAACCGAGAGGGCTGAGCGTGGAGCAGAAGTACGAACGAAAAAGAAGAATAAAGTCAAAGAGCTCAGGCCTCGTATCGTTACAGTTTATTATAATATAATTATGTATCCTGAAAGGGACTACGTCGATGCTTGACTCGGATAGTACGGGCAAGACCTGGCTACAAGCGCGCAAACCACTGAGCAAATACTAAGTCACGAACTTCCCCCACTTAGCTCCACTCACCCACACACTCATTCTCTCATTCTCTCCCTCTCCAGCTCTCGTGTTCCCCTCCCTCATTTTTCTCTCCCCCTCCCACTCCTTCTTTTGCTTTTGTCGAGAAATCGGAAGAAAGTTACTTGCGCCTCTTTCATATGTTGTGCATCGCATCCTTTATTCTTCTCCCTTACTTTGGTCTTTTTTATGAGCAAAGGCACTCACGCTTCTATACTGATCGCAGACTATAACGTCGTCGAGTTTCGTACTCCACCATAAGGAGATATTACACTGGGGCTTATATTACATTGCGTCCAATCGGAAGCTTCAATATTCGGAAAGAATTTCAGAATTGCATTAGTGAGAAGCACACTTTAATTAGGCGCCGTATTTATCGCCGGTTTTTGTAGGTGCATTGAAATGGTCAATATAAACACTTGATCAGCAAGGGATTGAAGTGCGATAGTGAAGCGACAGTGAAGCAAGAACAAAAGAAAACAGAAAAAAGTCGAAAGGTACAAATGAGTCGGGGTATCTATGCACTTACATAGGAATTCTTTCACACTTTTCAGCGTGGGAGGTAGAGTGGTAGTTTCTTCAAAGACTTTGTATACCATCTTGTTGATGAATGATGAATGAAGTTATATTTTAATAAATAAGTTTTAGATTCTTATTTAGTTTTCTTTTCTATTTTTATCACTTTTATTAAATATTTCACTGAAGATTATTGTTTTTCTTGATTTTTTCTATTGCTGTAATGAATTGTTATTAATTTTTTAGATTATATAGTAGTACTGCTCTTGTACTGAAATTACAAATTAAATTAGTATGCACGTATAGACACACATATGTATACGCATGGGCGCGCACATAATTCAAGGTATAAATTCGAGAGTAAAAATCATTAAAAATTCATGAACTAAAAATTCAAAATAAAAAAGCTTAATAAAAGTTAATTTTTTTAAAGATTTTTATAATTTCTAAGTATTTGTTATTAACTTGATCACCATAAAGAAATAAAAATATAGAAAGTACTATGAATAGAAATGAAAAGAATAAAGTATAAATTGCTATTTAATTAGCGTATAAAAGATTATAGAACACCTAGAACATTAAAAAATTTTAAAAACATATTCAATAAATTACTGACTACAAATGCATATTTATATGCATATTTATTTTTCGATTATATTTAAAATAATACGAAGTATTCTGTGATATCAATTTACAACTATATAATATTCAAACACTTTTCAACAATTTGATATAATAGTTACTTTTAAATTTTTTATCTAAGAGAATTTCTTTTCTTTAAATTTAAATCGACAAATTTAATTTTCTCATAATTTATCGTAGATATAAAACATTTTATTTTATTATCAGTACATATTTATTCATGATTATTCATAAACAAAAGTATATTTTCTTATTGGAATATTTACTCTTATATGCATGTAACAACAATTTTTTTTTTATTATTTGTGATACTTTAGTACAAATTAGAAAGCGATAAAGTTACAATTAAAAAACATATTTTCTCAAACTACTGTAATTACTAATTCATTATAAAATAAGTATATGAAATTTTTGTGTATAGAAGTAGAAACAAGTTTAAAAAATTTTACTAATATTTTAATAGAAATTATAAATTTTAGAAAAGATCATTTATTATCAGATTATTCAGATTTCAGACGGTTTTATTTATATAATGTATATTTATGTGCTTCATATAATAATTTACTTTTTAAATAAATGTTAATATATATCAATGGCATTTTATCAAGAGTTCATATCAAGTTTAGACACTATGTATACAGGTTTCGTAAAAATTGTAGATAGATCTTTTGAAATAAAATTGAATTTAAATAGATCAACATTGAATCAATTAAATCATTCTATTTACATAAAATTGTGATTTCCTTAAAATGAATTTAGTATTAATGTAGAATTTCTTGTAATCTTAATTGATTTTTTTTATATAGTTTGAATATTATATATGTTTAAAAACACTTTTACATATAATGTCTAATACTTCTAAACATATACAAAATTTAAAACGATTAATTTTTAAATTTCTATATAAATATGAAATAAAATTCTATAATTACGATAGAAATATTTTTTTTAAATTTAATTCCTTTAATATAAAAGTGATTATAAATAATTCTATAATATATAGACGATTTTTAATAGAGATTTTAACATAATCTTATTTAATTATTTATGATATATATATATTTATAATTGAGTATTTATTTTTATTTAAAAAATTAATTTGTATTCTTTCAATTCGAACAGAAACGATTAAATCAATAGAAATCACTATTTTTATTGTATAATTAAAATATTTAACTCATTATCGATAATATAAATAGTGTGAAATGACATACTTGCTGTTTTTATTGCATTGTATACTTAAATTTAACTGGAATAAATTGTTATTTCAGTTGCTTGAAAAGTTCTTAAATTAGGAATTTCGAAAAGTATCGGAAGATATTCACAAAGAATGTAAATACAAATTTTTGAGTAAATTTAATATAAATAAAATAAACAAGTTAGAAGGAACAATAAACTCTCGGAATGATAAGCTATCACGATGACGTTTCATATACTTTGATAGCTCATTTTGCAGGATATACACGTATTTTAACGTGTGCCAGAAAATAGCAGAAGGCTTAGATGTACAGATGAAAATAACATGCGGCATAATAATTTTCGATATCAGGTGCCTTTAATCACCTTAAATCCACAGCTCTCTGGCACACCCCTACATTCGACTGTGGGATTATCTTAATCTTCCGACAGCTGCCCAGCGCCTCTTTTTCTTTTTCATTCTCCCTTTTTCTTCTCCTTTGCCTGAACAGAATACACACGTATACACATATATTCATCTTTAAAAAATCGCGGGTTTTATATATCGTGCCGTTGGGTCTTTTCCTTACTACAGAGGCGATAGCTCCACGTCCTCTCGCGGATTACAATACGCGGTCTCGGCAGCCATATTGAAAATCATTGCTTATATTATGTGCAGTGTGTATATTGCTGACGAAATGACGATATGAGTATTATATTACTTCTTCTTTCGATTGCTTAAGTATGTATACTATCTGTAAAGTATCTGATTAATCCATATAGACGTGAAAACCAAAAATATAATAGTGATGGAAGCTTCATAGTTTGAGTTTCCAGTGCATAGTTATTTCACGGTTTCTCCGAATGAGTAGTTAATTATGTAATTTTATATATTTTTTACAATTTTATTTTTTATAGATATATTCACAAATTTTGTAAACTAAAACAAATTACTTGACAGTTTATTTTGTGATTTTCACCTTTTCAGTTATTATATTTCTAATCATTTCTATACAATTGCAATAATGCAGAACAAAATTTTATAGTAAATGATATCATTTTTGATGTTTTCATTTACATGTAAATTCTTCATCCAAAATCGTAATCTATAATTAACGGAATTTTAAATAAATTCAGTAATATTCAATAAATTAAAGAATTATTCTGAATTAGAAGTTTTTATATATTAAATATATATAATAAATAATATTTCTATTATATATTAATAAAATCAAGTTTCAGTGCTTGCTTATTCTAAAATAAAATTAGTTTATATTATATTTTTATTAATAGTATTAATATAGTATATGTAATATTATCTGTAATATATAAAAAATCATGCTTAAAATTGAAATTGTAGCAGAATATTATTTTAAAATATAAATATAATAAATCTGTTGAATTCTTAACCTACATTTTATTATTCTATGTTTTGTATTCAGATTAATATGTATTCAATTATTTATATTATCTATTATTTTGTCATTACTAACATTATTTATATACTTGCATAATTCTGAACATTTCTATATTGTTTAAATGAAACGAATTTGTATGCATACTTTTTGTTGTAATTAACTGATTTGAGTTTTAATTAAATACAATATTTATTTGAATTCAATTTACTTTTGAAACAGATTATAATTCCATATGACTATTTTTCAATTTGCATTTAACTATATACGTACACTTTATACGTAGTACATTTTATGCATCGATTCCTTCATTTCTTTCATCGCTAAGATTTAAAGGAAGCGATAGTGATTCGGGATTACTAGCTTCCGCTACAATTCCTGGTATATCTTTGTACTTTTTAAAATTTCCTGAATTTAGAAGGTAACTTTTTAACTTTGAATAAAGGAACAATAGTGAAATCTGAATAATTTATCTTTTACTTATTGGTTATTATTGACTGGTTTAAATTATATTTATAAATGAAACAAAACATCATTCAATAATTTCACTTGAATGTTTTTTTAAATTATTTTATAGTTTTTCAAATAATTTAAAAAAAATTTAATTTAAGTAATTTAAGTGATATATTAAATTTAATTAAGCAATATTTTGATCATTGTACACGAAGTATTGTAAAATTTTAAAGGACAATTTAGTAAATAAGCCATTGGAATTTTTGTTATATTTGTTTTAAACATATTATAATAATTATATAGACTATGAATGAATACCCGCATTATACATATAAATAAATTCTTGTAAAAAAAAGTTTTTTTATTAATAATAAATAATAAATCTACTTAATATTTAAGTGTGAAATAAAATTTCACTTCAATTTCTAAATTTGAACAATTATATTAAAGAATAATTCAATTTCAAGCAAATATAATTAATATAATAAAGTATTAAATATAATACATATTATACATTCGTGTATTACAAACAAAGACTAGATTTTAAACAATTACCATAACTGAAATATTTTTATTTTATATTTTATTTGTTTCTAAGAAATTAAATGTATATGTAATTATGTCAACTTCTATCGTACCTAAATAAATTTGGTATCATTTGCGATTGATAACAATAGTTAGTTGTAAAATATGAACTTCATTGACATTGACGAAAAATAAATGATATAAGATTTATTTTCGTAAATTTTTATTTGTATGTATTTTTTCTGTAATATTTTCACTTTTATTAAGTATTTATATAGTTTACACTCATTAATTTAATTGTTTCTCTTATTTTTAGTACTTATGATTTAAATATATTAATAATTTTCTATTTATATTTTATTCAGTTATTAACATTCAGTTTTTGAATAAAATACCGAAGATACTTCAAAACACATCCAAATAAAATTGAACATTAATATTCAATATGATATACAGACTAACAGATGATTTTAAATATATTAAATCTAATGCAAATAAATATTTAAACATTTCTTAAGTTTTTCATTTTTAAAGCTTAAAGCTTCATTAATTATGCATTTCTTTTTTAATCACAGAACTACGCTTTTATAATAATATTAAAGTTATTTAAATGGTCAATAAAAGACAAAAACGTGTATCATTATTTCTAATATAGTAAAAAATATCCTTTCACATCACTCGAAAGCAATATCTCTAAAGGCGTAATGTACAATTCATCTACCTCTCATTCATACGTAATATCATGTTTAAATCAGGAACATATCATTATGCATATTTTTCCATCAAAAAATGGTAATATGGAAATGGACGGTTAGGGTGCATGGATAACAATTTTCTCCTTCTCCCGCTGTGCCTCTATATCATTTGCTCGACAGGTTCTGTCAATACGCAAGGCCTAATGAAATCATATGTTCATTCGACTCTTCAAATTTCATTTGGCCAACTACTCTTGGCTTTCGTTCACTTTTAGTAAACTCTGGCAGTGGTCGTCAGGAGCTTGAAATTCCCTGGAGAGCCGAGCCAAACGAGCGGCAAATGCAGCACGCATTGCTTTCGAGGAGTAGGAGGACGAAACAAACGAAGAGGAGGAAGAGGAGAGGCTAACTACGCGCTACTGTAAGTGCATTATTTTCCAATATTCCAAAAGAAAAAAGCGGTGGATTGCCGTGCGACTCTCATTCGTCCTTTCTTACGTAGCTTCGTGTTCCCTAGGCTCAGGGGAGAATGTACGTGAAGTCGAAGCTCGGGACCCTCGATTTTTTGGGGAAGTCTAAGCGTTCCCGCGGGACTATCGTTCCAGTTTTCAACTGCGATTCCCTAATCGATCCCTTTTTACTCTTCTTGCTCTTTGCCATTTGTTTCTTTATTTACTGTTTTTTTTTATATATTTGGGTGGATTTGTGATTGTTCGTTCTGCATGCTTAAATGTACCATTCGACAAATTATACACTCTTGCGAATTATTTTTAAGAGAAAACTTTTTTTTCGAAGCTGAACAAATATTTAATATAGGGCAAGTATTACTGTAATTGTAAAAATAATCAGAAATATTTTGAATAAATAACCTTTTCAATTGAAAAGTATCATTGTATCTAACAGGAAAATAGAGCTTCATGCACCCACTTCTTAATTTAATATGCAAGCTTGAAAGCATCGTATGAAACGTTTTCAGTTTCAAATTTTATTTTTTAAATTCGAACATTAAAATTCTTATAGTAAATTAATGAACGTTTCCCGAGAAAGGAATTCATGATAAATTATGTTTGATAAGTAATTTTGTTTTTATAATTTGTTTTTATAACCAACATATATACAACATCAAAACATTACGACATGCTCATTTCGGTATGCACATATGCTTATAGTTTAATACTTTAAATAATCATTAGAGTATTGAAGATAAAATAACATTTAATAATAACATAATTCAACATTCCTAAAATGTAATTGATTTTTTGTTTTGAATTGAATGTTTAATATATAAAAAAATATAAATAAATAATCAAGAAAGTATAGATATTGATTTAAGAAAATGTATTATCAAATTTTCGGATATGCGTTCAATTGTAGTTTTTTAACGTTGTTATAGACATCAGTTTACATAAATAACGATTGAGCTGAAAAATAGCTGCATTCTGAAGAAGGGTACGTGAATAGGGGATAAAGTACATGTTCAACATTAATGTATCATCCGTTGCAGTCACGAGAAAGAGAAAAAGAAAGAGCGAAATTCTCTTTGTGACTATAGAATGACAATTTTACGGTATTTAGCTGTTATATGCGTGAATAACACGAAAAACAATGCTCGTGAAGTACAACAGTAGAACAGCCGTTTTATTTTGCACAAAGGTCTTTTATTTTGCATAGAAAACAAAAGAGTTATCGCGGAAATTAAATGACGCGTCGCAGGGCTGGAGGCAAAATTGTCGGCGTGCGCGTACGTCTTCTATATTTTTCAAGCCGAAAACGCACCCCTGTATATTTTTTTGTTTTTTCCCGCGCTATTGGGAAAAAGGTTAATTGGTGTCGATGTCTGCTCTTGAGGTGATAAAAATGGAAAGCTTTCATACTATGTTGATTGTTCAACACAATTTCCTTTCGTATATTTGAATTTTAACCATATTGAAATGTGTTTAACACATGTAACCTTTTCACAATATAGAGAGACTTTCCTTTTATTTTCAGAAAAATTTGTACGTAATTTGTAGTGGTAATTAATGCATAAATTATCATCAATCTATGCAATCAGTGAAATTTAACAGTTTAGATGTCCAAAAAATTATGTTTAAGAAAATATATGCTTCGAAAGGAAATTAAGATATTGAACAAATGAAACACAATACGAGTATAATATGATTCTTTTACAATGATGTATTGATAATACAGAATTTCTTATGATATTTTTAAATTCTAACCAATTTAATCAGTGACAATGGATTTCTTTATTTAGACTGTATTCATTCATATAAATGTTGTTCTTTAACTTAGTAATGGAAATTTTATGATTTTTTAAGAATTTTTGAAAAATAAACGTAATTTTTGAAAAACCTATATTATATATTATATTATTATATATTATTATATATATTATTGTATACTATTTTTTATGTAACGTATAATATCTTTTATATAAATAATTTTGGAAAAACAAAATATTAAATAAAAAATAATGCATTTACAACTGATTAGACGTTAGTAGCCAGATTCCATGAAAATAATATTTATATGTTATATACTGTCAACATGATTCATATTATTAGAATATTATTAAATATATAAATTATTTAATTAAAGTATTATTTATGTTTTAATATATTATTAATATAAATAAGATTTATTATTTTATCAATATAATTAAAAGCTTTATAGGTTAAAGCATATATAGCAATTGAATAGTAGTTATATTAAAATAACATTGATTTATTTGACTTTATTGGTTTGCATTTATGGTATAAAAAATGCTGCTCTTGATTATATAATAAAAATAGGTCAATTCTATTATTGAAATCATGTATGTTTTTAAACAACCTGTTAACCTATACTTATATTAAAATTATTATTGATGTATATTTGTACTATTTTCTGAAAAAATGTTATGTAATTTTTATATTTATTTCAGACACTACAATTATTTGTTTAAATAATAGTTTAATAAAAAATTAATTATATGAAGAGAAATATATTCATATTTCTTATTTCATTTCACAAACTAAAAATATTTTATGAGAAAAATTATAAAAAAAACGACATAAGAAATAACTTTTAATATGACCATAATATTATTTTATGAATAATATATTAATTTTACATTCTAACGTAAACAATTTTACTTTAATAAAATAAACAATTTTGAATGTTTAGAAATTTATTTTGTTTTTAATGATCGTAAACATATTTAAATACACTAGAATTCGTAATATAATCTTATCTCCACATAATTGTAAATAATATTAGCACATTATTATAACCCATATATTAAGATTTTTGTATAACATACACATGCGCATACCCACGGGCGCGTGTGTGCATTTGTTTAAACGCTTTACATGAAAGTTTGAAACACCTATTGTGAGGTAGGAACACGTTAAGTTACTGCATTATTTTTATCAGAATTCCTTTATACATCGGAGAACGTTAGTAACAGGTAATTATTATATATAAATACATATTCCGAAGGTGCATTCTGTAAAGTTATGGTCGAAAAATCGTAAGATACAAGTATTATTGGTGATAAATAAGATCATTTCCTAGAATTAAGGATAAGAAACAATATTTAGGGTAAATATGGAAAAAAATTACACATCAATAAGAAAATCATCTGCATTATATGAGGCGGTAAAGAGTGATTTGAGACAGGCTCCAGTCACTAACCAAGAAAAATAAGATAGCCGCCATTAAGAAAGTAGCTCCCAGGCCGAAAAAATGAGAAATGACACGCTTCTCAACGATTTAGTTGGACACAATAATAGTAGTTGGGTGTTTGCGCGGGCCTTGTTATCGGGATCGCGGTTCTTTTAAAGAATTAGCCGCGGTGCTGCGGGAGAGAGTATCAATTGAGAGGTTGGGAGGCGTGTGAGAGGACGCACTCGCGTGCGCACGCGCGCCTACTCTGGGTAACGTCAGCCGAAAATCATTGGCGGCCGGAGATTATGCTAGGTTCGTAATAGAATAACCACAGGGAGGACGCGTGTAATTGTAAGAATCAACTAATAATACGTTGACGCCCGCGGGCGATGCACGCTTAAGAGTTAGGGTCGTGCGAAACATTAGCCGTGCTTTCTCTCTTTATTCCATTCTTTCCCTCTTCCGCGCTGACCGCTTGCTTTTTGCATCTCGTTCCGTTCGCGCGAATTTTGGTATACCTAAATTGCACGCTACCTATTGTAAATTGTAAAGGTTATGTGATTTCCTTCATATATCAGAGGCACTTTTGTGGCTGAGTCATGTCTTCATGCTCAATTGCTTTCAAATAATCTTTTATTGATTTAATTATGAAAGACGTAATTTATCAAATAACTTATCATTGCATATTTAGTATTTCATTTCCTAATGATTTTTGAATTTTTGAAACCAACAGTCATTACGAGTGCTCAAAATATAATTTCTTTAAAAAAAATTTTCTTTTAAAATTTCATAAATAAATATAAATATAAATTGAGTAAAAGTATTATTGGCAAAAATTTAATTACTCATGTCTAAATTAATATTAAATTATATTTTTGATAAGTAATAAATTAATATATACTTTATTAACGAGTAATAATATTTACATGATTTTATATCAATATACACGAATTAATGAAGATTATACTTTCATTGCGTTTTCTATATTTTTTTAATTTTTTTTAATTCCAAAGAGAATATAAAATATACATCTTTGTTTAATCTATTGATTTAGTTAATATAAAATACTAAATTATAATTTCTTCTTGTTAAAAACTGATTAAAATAATGAATTTTTAAAAAACATTGACTATCATTTTCACTTACTGTTGTTATTTATTTGTTTTTGTATTTATTATGTTTACTATTTTTCGTTCTCTCTCTCTCTCTCTCTCTCTCTCTCTCTCTCTCTCTCTCTCTCTCATTCGCTCTTCTTCTCTTTCTATTTGCATTGCACCAATTAGAAAATTAGCCATTCTAACCAATATAATAATCATACCATTCTGTTCATCAGATTTGACCATTATATGAATTTAACCTCAGTCTAATAAGTTGTAAAAGTATATAGAAAAAATTCTAACAAAAAATGGCAAACACTACAATCGATAGAATGCGGTTACCAATGAGAGTGGAGACATAGTATAAGGTGTTTGAGTTGATGGCTTACATGCGCAATTAATTCTAATTATTATCTAAGATACGTCAAAAGTTACACACGTGATTTCGATGTGTTTTGCAAATAAGACACTGTCCATGTGGAATATATCCGACATCGTGAGACTGGGAACAGCTAAACCGAGCTAAGGCAAGGAAGTGATTTGAAATGATTAGATGAAAGAACAAGGGAATAATTGCGCATCTCTCAAGCGTGGAGGTATCTGTTATGAGATTACATAGGTAATCCGAAAGATTTTACCGATATATTTTATTACAGTTTTACAAATAACAGATTTTGTTTCGGAGAATTATTTTTAATTTACATTAATGTCCACAGATGTTTAACATTATTATGAGTTATTTAAGAATATATATTTGCGTTAATATAAAGTTTAATTTTTAATATGTAATTAAGGCTGATAAAATTTTTCAAATACTTCTCTCTAATATTCGAAAAAAATTTTAGAAAAAATCCAATTATTAATATACAAGAATTTAGATGTATACTCTTTGCTTTATTCCATTTGAGGAATACTTTGCAAAAACTTTAACGAAAATTAATATAGACATTTATTAAAAGGCAGGAAAGAACATTATATTTTTAAACGTAAATCATAATAATTTTTGTTACCATTACTGTTATTATTTACAAAATTAAAGTTTTAAATAGATTAAACGTTGAAATCTAAATAAAATTTCAAGATAATATACATTATTCACTATCACAAATATATTTACATCTTATATATAAAACGTCAGCAATTTCTCTCATAGTGTCTAGCTATAGAATCAATGTGATTAACTTATTCTAGTAACGGAAGTAATAATTCTAAACACTTATATATCCTATTTTTCTTATATATTGTATAATTACTTATTTATGATTTTATCACGCACTATTTATTTCAATACAAGTATTGTCTCAAAATACGAAAAATGATTATGTCTCATTTATTATAAACAAAATTGCATTAATTACGCTCTGATGGATACTAAATATGAACGTGGAAAAAGACTTAAGTTTACAAGATTAGAATTTAAAAGAAGAATTGTACGAATTTGCAGGCGATACTTTCATACTTTATATTATAATAATATCCTTTAGATATAATAACTTGAATTTTTATGTAAATATTTTTTTATTTTAAATTAAAATTTTTTTGAAATTTCGTTTAATTTTGATACATATTCATTTACAGTTCAGTAAATGTAATTGAATATTCTCAGAATCGTATTTAGATTAAAATATAAAAATAAACATTAATAGTTGGACTTGAGAAAAACCGAATTAATAGAAGAGAAGACATAGAGAAAACAGCTGTTATAGTATTGTTCTTAGGACGCTTGAACCTCTGAATTGTCCCTTCCGTCATTTCACTCACACTCACTTTCTTCTGCTATTCGTTTTCCCTTCACCGAACAATCATATAAAATTCAGGAGGGTCGCCGGGTAGGATTGCGGTAAATAGCGCCTCAAGTATCTAGAAGAAGCACTCTCATGTGGCGCCTATATACTCCTTTTTTTCTTGGCGTTCACCACGCTCAATTTGATTCTCCACTTTCTTCGCTGTTCAGTTTTACTTTATGATTGCATGCCTCTAGAAGTATAGAAGATGCTATTTTATTTATTAAAGAATGATTAGTTTGTTAACTGGAACAAGTAAATAATCTACACATTGATGGTAATACCATCGGATTTTAATCAAGAATTTTTATTTTAAACTGAAGGAGCAACGATATAAGTGACAAAGCATTCAATATTACATATAATTCCATTTCATCGATAGATTAAATTTAAATTATAGTATATAATGCGTACAATAAAAGTAGCCATTCCAATTAAAACATTATTAGTGTTATAAATAATTTTAATTCCACTTGTATTGAAAAGAATCTTATATATCTAATGTAATATTACACAAACTAGTTATCATTTCATCAGTTAGTTTATAAATGCTGTTTCTTAAAATAAAATACAAAAATACGAATAGTTTTATTAACAAAATATGGCTCATATCATTTATAAATATTATATACATAACAATTCCATTATTGTTGTTCATATATATGAGATTAGGAATTTTATATAAATAAAATATATACTACGATGGACTTACATTTAAAATTTTAAAAATAGACGGTAAGTATGGTAAGAAAAAAATTAATAATAATATTTACGATAATAATAGCGTACAACAGCATTTGGAGGTTAATTATTTTATCCATGAAAAACCATTTCGAGTATCGCTTGAACCGTTGAGGCATAAAGGACTGCACCATGCACTTACATGTCGATGTATTTCTCTTCTATAACTATAACGATCCACGGATGTGGTCGACGTTTAATCGGACTAGACGCAAAAATGTCTTCCGTGAGAAAGTCCGCAAGCGCTATGCTGCGAGACTTTATAGCTATACATACATACAATGCATACACACATACATACATACATACATAAAATACATACAATACATACATACATGCATACATGCATGCATACATACATACATACATACATACATACATATATATATATATGAATATTACATCTTGACTAATGCAACATTTTCTATATTCAATGCACATCTTCGATCCTTCATGTTGTTATTTATCTTTTCTTTTTATTTTTGACTTTTTTTTAATTTTTTTCCGTACCCTTTTCATTCTTATCGCTTCTGCAGGAGTAACTACAAGTGTCTGAGCGTGTACATGAGTTCATATGTAATCGCGCGCTCGACTATAGGACTATATTTACGTATTCTTCTTATCGTTTTTTCTTCATTCGCGCAAATAGAAGTTTAAGTTACCAATAATCGTTGGCTTTTCTCTGTAAATATTGAGATATTCATCTATAATAATATTCTTGAGCAGAATATTTAACTCGAAAGGCATTTTCAAATCTTTTATATTCTGTGAATATGTAATAGAAATGAGAAGTTTGATGTAGATTCATTTCTCTTCTTATATTGTTAAAAAGTGTTACTTGTGGAATTATCTAATATTGCTTTATATGTAAAATTATTTTCAGTAAATTAAAAATTATATAATACCTATATTCTAATGACGATTTAAAAATTGTCGTCAATTTATAGGCGGTCATTTTTTTTTATCAGCTTTTAAATTTCGATCGTCTTAGAACTTTCGATAAAAATAATAATTAAGCATCAATACCAATTTTAATCGCATGCTATGTAAATTATATATAACTTGCATAAAGTATAAAGCATTGGCATGGCATAAAAATATTAAGCAGTTGTATGGTTCAATGCACTCGAGCCATCCAAGAGAGTATAGGAAAAAAGGAGCAAGTTACGTCGGAAGAGACGATCATCTTTTTTTTAAAGAAAGAGTTTCACTGGTCGTTCATCAATTTTTGATCATTTTTTATAAGAAATGAAAAAAATATATTATTGATAATTTTTCAACAGGGATATCGTTGTATATTTTTATTGACAATTTCCTTTATGATTCTAAAATAATAATAAAAATTAATAATATTAGTTTTTTACATTAACATTTAATATAAAAACTTGTGTCAATCATTTTTGGAATATTATCTTTCAATAACACAGAAGATTTTTATTCAATTTTTTTTTCTTTTATAAATCTAGCTAAGTTTATAATACTTTTGCCTATACATAGGTATAATTTCACAAATGAATTAATTAGATATAGAAAGTAATATATTACACTTTTAGTATGAAAATAATTGAAAACATGAGAGTAATTGGTAATTGGAAGTACATGAAAATTATGATATATAGAATTTTTCATACAATAACCATGTTTTAAAATGTGTTTAGATATTTAAAAAAAATCCATTAATTAAAAATCAGATTTACATTTCAGAAAATTTTGTAGTGAATTCTATGCTTCTTCTGCTTCGTTATGATTTAACACATAATGTTGAGTGTGATCGTCTATTACAAATTCAAGCTCTATAAAATGGATTGGCAAGGCACAATCTGTAGACTACATCGACTGACTGCATTAATAGCGAGGGAGAATGTCTCAGAAGGTGGGTGAGGATTAACTCCGACGAAAGATTCGGATTCGCATATATCTGCAGCCCCCCTTGGACCTGCACGCCTTCTACAGCACTAATCTGCTTAAATAAGGAAACATCCCTTGGGAGGTGACTCGATGGTTGACAGAGAGCCGGAGTATCGTGAGAAGAGGTAAACGAAAATCAATGCAAGTGCATGGCTCGCGTAACGTCAGTATCTCGCAAACTTCTACTGTATGAGGAGAGTTGTGTTTTTAAATAACTTTCCTTCCATGGTATACCTTTCTTCTTTTATTGATCGGCATTAGTTTTTATCTCATTAATTAGATTAGTCAAAAATGATTCAGCGATATTGATAATAAATGGTGCAGTTGGATACAAATAAAAAAAAATGATTGAAAGAATATTTGAATTAACTTATATTTTCAAAATAAAAACACTAAATCTTTATTATAACAGTAATAAATTATTCAATTTCTGTTGTAATTTTTGTGCAGACTTCATCGTAGTTCAAATTAACATTCCTAGTTAAAAATTCTGTATGAAATTTTCATTGTGTATTCCTAAGGCTACTAATTTTAGTAGCTGCCAAAAATTCTATGGAATACTTAAGTTATTATATTGTATAATAATAATTGTATGTTTACTTTTGTTAAAATAAACTGCATTCAGTTATTAATATTATAAAAACATGTTTCGAAAATATCAAATGTTTATGTACCAACTAATTAGATTAAAAATTTATTTTGTAGACTATTTATTTTGAAATTATAGACAACTTCAAAATATAATATTATTGCTATAAATTTAATTTTATCAATAATTAAACAATTTGAATATGCACTTTTTATGTGTAGGAGTGTATAGTTAATTTACTTCGTTAAAAAGTGATAAAAAAAATTTTTATGGTGTACAAGTCGATTTTTCTACGGAAGACGAACTTACGATTAATATTAAATTTAATGTAAATTTAAAATTATGAAAATTTTAATATCATTGAAGTACAATTAATAATTATCATAACTTTTTTTTTAGTGATATCACTATTTACTACTTTCAATAGTGCACATTATTAAATTTCTTCTTTATGTTAATTTGTTTTAAGTAATATATATGAAAAATATTGCATAATATACCAATGTTAAATATTACAAATTTTAGTACAATTTCCCACGTTTTAATTGAGTTCCACGTAATAAGTTTTAGAGAGCTTAAAAGTTATTTATACTTTTATTATTATATAATTTCGTCAGAAATAATTTAGAATATTTATTTGCACACATACATTAGTTTTTATACTTGATAATTATTATTTAATTTATAAGACAGTGAATATTAAGACAAAGAATATAGTCATCGTCATGATTTCGATGAGCGAGAAATTTTCAAAATACAACCGCCTCCTTAATTAATACATTAAAAAGCTTTATGTAAAAAGTGTATCAATATTTTAATATACAGCGAATGTATAAAATAATATTTGATTTTACAAAGTTTTAATAAAATAAAAAATACTGAGTTTATTATTTAAGTAAAAGCAATGAATATTAGAAAGACTACAGATTTGACCACTGTAACTTCACAAATACATACAGTGATTTCGATATAACTTGACTTTTTATAAATAAAAAATATTGGAATAAAAAATATAAAAAATAAAAAATATATAGAAATACGTACACCTACACAAGTTCCCCATGCATTATCTTTTGTTGAAAATTATCAGTAGGTTCTTTTTTATTTTTAGAATAGAATGAGAATATCATTATATTTGACCAAAGTTTACGTAGTTAGTGATAATTTTTCATTCGGCTCTGCTCGAATTGTTAGCTTATGTTAAAAGCATGACTTCTTGGCAAAAACCATATCGTATTTAATGACAATATCCATTTTTAGAGATTTATACTTTGTAAAATATAAAATAACTAGTTCATGATAAATTTGAAAATAAAAGCTGGCTAAGCAATGTATTAAATGGAACTCTAAATAGAAAATATAGGTAATGTAAAACCAGATTAAGTAAAGTTGAAAATAGTGAAGGGTATCAGGTCAAGTGCCCTGCGCAATGCATTTTCTTTAAAAAGGATTACGAGTCCACTTTGAGCACTTCGTCTGACATTCGAGGTTTTGCCGCTAATTCAAATTCATTAGCACAATGTTTGATATCTTCTCTGCCCCTTCTGTCTCTCCCCTTAGTTGTAAGATCGCAGCCTTGTCCCTTCGACCGAGAAAGTGTAATATCAAAATCGATAGCAAGAGGTTCAACTGTTAAGTTAAAATATCTTACGTCAGGAAGTCGGATGAATGCGAGTAAGGGTTCAGGGTACAAAATTATATTGGGCGTGTTGGGGGTACCTGCCTACAAAAACATAACGATTTCCTTTGTGGCAGAAATGAGAGATCATTTTTTCGGGAAATGGCCGATACAAATATTTATAATAAAACTTATTAGAACAAGTTAACATTTTATATTTGGAAAGTTTATAGAAAAAGGTGAAAAAATCGGCCTGAAACTGAAATGGCGTAATGAACCTCGTTGTTGAATTTACAATTTGAAACTCTACTATAAGTATAAGATACGGATATTGTATTGCGGTGTTGCAATGATGTACTCTGAAATTAGGGACATTATGTACTTTGACAAATATTTTTTATGCCAATAATACATGACCTAAAAGAGTGTTGAAAAATGTTTTGCAAAATCAAACAAAATAACTGTCAATTTTGTCATTTAATAGGAACACTTTTTTATTTTAAAGGATTTATAGTTATTAATTTATAATTATATATTGTTTATTGTCGTAATATTATCTTTATTTTGCTTAAAATTGTACATACGAACTCTACATTGTCAATTAGTTTAAAAATCTATAGATATTGAAATAAATAAGTGATAACAATTTTAAAGTAGCTAATAATTAAGAAATTTGCTACTTGTGATTTTGTAAGAATAAATATGTTTCATAATATATATATATATATATAACAATGTAATGGAGTAAAAGAAGGAAATATTTTTTGTAATATTCTAAAAGCAATAAAATAAATATCGTCTCATCGACATTAGAGTGCAAGATAACAAACCACCAGAAAAACTCATTCTCATATAAAAATACGTCAAATGGTCATCCGTATAGCTTATAATTGTTTGATTGAATGATTAGCTAAGTACTGTTCACTCCCGGATACTCCGCGATTTATAAATTGGACTGGTCTTTGATAGTTGCGAATCGACTTCTTGTATAATTCATGTTGGAAAAGGAGAAATATCCTTCGACAGTGTATTACCGATAGACAGGTATATCTTTTTTTGTATAGCCATTCACGGACAGGAACGTGGGTTTAACCTGATGAGAATCGGCTACATGGACGCACGTTTAGTTTTGTCGCCAACGGGAGTGTATACACACTTGAACCTTACGGTCGTATCTTTACTTTAAAACCGGATTGATTTCCATCGGATTGATCATTTTTGCCTCTGTCTGAGATCACACCCGCGATGCGAGCATGGAGGATTTATGAGTGCTCCGAGGGATATACTAGTATTAGAAGGAGTTGTAAATACGCTCATTGTGTACGCATGACTGGATTTATTCATGTATTTTGAATTTTGAATGGATGACGCATATAGTTGAATATTTCGAATGAATTTCATTAATTTTGACATTGAATGTCTTGGAATTAATTCCATTTCCAATATTTTCTTAATGAAAATTGTACAGACTGTCAAGACTATGCTATCAATGGATTATCTAAATATTTGAGTGACTAATACTTGTTCTCCATCAATTTATATAAATGTCCACGAATGCATTAGTTTAACGAATCTATTATAGTACAAAAATTCTCCGTTTGATTGGATTTAAAAATCTTTTCACTTTCTTTTTAAGGAATTTTCTAACCATTTGTAATGGATAAGCCATAGATATAATATATAAAAAGAATAAAAAATGAGGAAAGAGAAGAAAAGTGAGGTAGATCGTGAGGAAGAAGTGAGGAAGAACGAAAGTTATAAGATAGAAAATGAGAGAAAAAGAGGAGAAAAGGAGAGACAGAGAACGGGAGAGATATGAAAAAGCGCGTCGTACATAAGGCGATTCATCTCGTCCGATCGGACACTTTGATTACCGGTTTCGCATTCATGAGGGATTCGCGACGTTCCATTCTTCTTTCTCCTTCTCGCCTCAATTTGTCGACTGCTCTTTTCTTTTGCTTCTTTACACTTCTCATGCATACGTATACATATCCATTTTTCTTGTATTTTATATGTATGCAGGTACTCGTACACTTTTGCTTCAGTTTTCATTCCTTTATGAATGCTTTCGTGTTCCCTTGAATTTTTAATTTTTTTTTTTCATCCTTCACTTGGAAATTATTACGTTAAGTAATTCATTTATAAGCGTACCAGAGATATAATTTTTTTAATGCATTTTTAAGAAGATGATTTAATCCTTCGATAATCTTGAGATAATTTTATGTAGCAAGTATCTTAACCAAAAATATTTGGCATTTAAATTATATTCATTCTCTAATATAATTACATTATTTACATCATTTTGAGAATAATTTTATTTTCACAATAGGTCACTACCATAAACAATGATTACTATTTAATAAATTAATTAAAATTGGAACAGTATAATGTTCTTTATTATTAATATATGATATTTAATAATTAACTGTAGAAGAAATTTTTTTAATTTTTTTCTGGAAAATTTGTGATGCATATGAAATAAAATAATTATGATCATTTTAAACAAAAGCAAGTACAAATTTGTAAAAATGAAAATATATAATTACTTAAGATCAAGTGAGCGATAAACAATAATTCAATTTAATTAATTATCGTCTTAATAAATTATCACATCATATTAATTAACATATTCTATTCATATCATGTTATTCATATATTATTTATTCATAAATTGGTTTACGTATATATATATATATATATATATATATGTTTATTGAATTTTATACAATTATGCAATTGCTAATGGAAGAAGTATTATAGGAATCTTGGTTAAAAGTCCTCGTTAAACATGCATACGGCCATAAAAGAAACGAAAATAAACTTCGCTAATATTGCAGCCACGTACATATTTCTAAATTTTAAGTGAAATTTTTATTATTTAATAAATGTCGCTTCTTTGAATGCTTAACATAATTACGGCAATAGATGCAAGCGGAGGCACGATGAGACGCGAGGGACTTTCTTCTGTACTTTTCGTCACGCGCACTCTCTCTCTCTCTCTCTCTCTCTTTATTTTTAACTATTACATTTTCTTTATCCTTCTCGACGTCTTCGTTGACTTACTTAACTCCCCTCATTAGTTGCGGTGACATCTTGAAGGTGTTCTCGCAAAAAAAAAAAAATGAAAAGAAGTCCCGGAGAAAAATACAGCTGTGACTCTTGAGGGAATAAGTGAGTATTGAGGGTTTTGTATGACGACAGAAAAAAATGAAGAAAAGACTTGTTAAATAAATAATTCTTCCATGCTTCTGTACCCGTCGCTCCAACACTTTTTTAAGTTTTTCTTATTTCTCTGTCATAAGGCTTGACAACCATGCCGTGTGCTTCCGCATTTCCCATGAGTAAAAGAATTTTGTCCGTTCGTATCTCTCTCTCTCTCTCTCTCTCTCTCTCTCTCTTTCTCTCTCACTCTCTCGCCATCATTTTGTTCTTTCTTTTTATCTTACGTAATTAAAAGGAATAACGTCGAGTGATTGTAGCGGATGGAAATTAAAGGCGAGCTGCGCGGCTACCGTGTCTAATTAGCGCAACGGAGACGATTAAGGCGCTTATATATATTTCACGTAAGACTGTATATGAGAAATGGCTTATTTTGAGACATTATTATTTTTTATTTAGTTATTTTATATAAGCTAAGAGTTATTAGTAAATCGATGTATTGTATTGCATTGCCAATTCTTACTGGAAAAATAAATTCATTAAAATTAGACATTTTGTTCATTAATAAGCTAGAATAATAAAAAATAAACAGAAAATATTTCGATTTACTAATTAAGTCTTAATATTTTAGTTTATTCAAATATATTTTTGATTTAATTTAAGAATTAAATATTTATTTACGATTACACTAATTAAATTTAAGATTTCTCAGCATTGTTGATTTTTTATTAAAGAATATAATATATATATATACATCTGATTTCTAAATAATTATTCATATATTATTAGGTAGCATTTGGTTAAAAATATACAAAATATAGCATGTATAAAATGTAAAATATTTGTAATTTAATATATTGTCAAGAACTACAATTCTATACTGCAATACCGACTATAATTATAAAATAAGTAATAGAATAAGAAATAAATGATCTAAGTAAGTTTGTTAAGGGTTGTTTTTTATGCTAGTATGCAAAAAGAGTTTAATATCATAAATTTCGATGAACTTCATAAGAAGCATTAATCATTCGAGTCATAGCATCCCGTCTGCAATCTTGAAAACAAAAATGGTAATGAAACAAGGCAATAAAATGGTAAAAAATCGATTAGTTTCCAAGTACTTTAAAAAAGGTCTCGGGGGCACTTAAACGTTTCTTTTTCAGGCCGAAGGTTCCCAATCTTGTAACGGGCGTTTTATTTGATAATTATGCAAATATGGAAATGATGATTGTCGGGCAATGTGTCCTCCGAATATAAAAGGGAAGCTGCTTGCAATTCGGTTATCTTTATGATTCAAAGTGGAAAAAATGACAAGTAGAGGAGTTAAAAAATCAACTGAAGTTTTAACCAAATAGGAAGAAAGTCAAGATTGAGTATATTAAAGAAAATTTAATAATATTTAAATTTCGATTAATTACATTTGCATAAGTTATTATATTTGTAAAGAAATTTCAAATTATATATTTTTCAGTATATTACTGTAAAAATATTCAAATATATTATAAGCAAATATATCAAAATCGTTTTTTGTTATAATATTCTAAAGATTGCATAAATTATTGATAATAAACATTAAACTTGTATGAAAATTGCCGATCCAGTTATTTCACTTTGTAGTTTCAATATAAAATATTAAAATAATGATTATAAATTATCTTTAGTTCATAAAATAAATTATGTCAAGATTTTCCAATTAAAATAATATTGCATTAATTACTTAAAATTTACTATTGTTATATATTTACTAAAACAGTTATTTTTATTAATATTTTTAACAATTAAAAAAAAATATATATATATATATATATATAGTATTAATTTTATGTACAAATATAATTTATTATGGTAATAAATTACGGGTAATAAATACCTTTATGAATCTTTTATAAATTGATTAATACTTTGTTTAAAATATCCGTATACTAATTGTATAGTCTGTAAATAATTTAGAATTATAATAGGACTATTGTTAACAAAATTGTACTAATTTTTAAAGTCAAGGTATATAATAATAATTTTCATCAATTGTACATTTAATTGAACTTAACTGATATTGTATTATTATGGAAATGAGAAATTTATATTTCCACTCTACAAGAAAAATTATAATAATGGACTTTATATCTAAATTTGATAAGTTTTAAAGTGTTTAAAAATATATGTCTTCAAGATTATATTAAACTAATAAATAACAAATTAAGTTGAATTACATAATGAAGGTGAAAGTACATGCCAAGCATTCCTCGGTTTCAAGGAAATTGAAATACTAAGCAATTAGAAATCAGTTAAATTTTTTTTTAAACGTAATGAACAAATATTGTATTAGCCGAGACTCCCATAGTCACGATTTTCAATTAATCCGGACAGTGTCTTCCTGGCAGAAAGAATTATTCGTTAATCACTACTCGTTTTGTTTTCGCAGCTACACGTCGATGTACTACTGTCAAAGTGTGATTCTATTTAAATCATCGTCATGGTTTACACCTTAGACGCTGAGCCACGACTTGACTTCGCGATACGATAATTAGAGTATGTCGTGGCGAAAGAGGAAGAGAGACGGCCATGGGGCTAATGCTCGTGGGAGAGCAGCGCTCGGGGGTAGTTGTGGAGACCCTCATTTGCATAGATTTGCACTTTCCTTGTTATTTTCCCCTTTCCTTATATAGAAGAATAATGATAGCATGGACGCTTAATCGCGCTTTACATTGAATGGTTGTTGTAAAGCCAATTTGTGTCTTTTCGGGGAGTAACCGGACAGGAGTTATCGGTTTCGTAAGCAGGCCCCGGTCGACTCGTGCCCCGTTTCTACGTCCGAGTTGATGACCCCGAGATGGGCTACCTTCATCTTTACAAAATTCTATTCTTTTCGGATTGAGATTTTTATGGGGACTTATACGAATTGGGACTAATACGATTATGGCCGCCAAGGGTAAGTTATTACGACTCATGGCGGCGGAATGATGTCAAATTGCTGTCAAGTTCTTTTTAAACATCGTAATGCCATTTATTAATGTATTCCATAATATATACACGTTACGCGAGCGCTTTGAAATTTATAATGAAAGTGGCCAGAAACAATAAATTTGAATTTTTATTCCGTTTTCTGACTTAATTAATTACTAATTCATTTATTTTACATGGAAACAAGATAAAAATAATAAGTATTAAAAATTAATTTCAAAGCGTGAAGTAAGTTTACCTGCATTTAATTTTTTTTTGTTTTTCATTACATTATAATACTATCGACCATAAATATCAAGTGAATGTTATAAAAAGTAAATATGCAAAGCTGGAAAATAATCCAAATTTTTTCAGAATTTCATTTCACAAAAATATTCTTAAATATTATTATTGCCATGAATGAAAACTGTTTACTAATAATATCAGTATACTACAGAGAAACTTTTGTTAAAATTTATTAAGTGCTTTCATAGATTTTTCAATAGTTTTCCTACGGAATTTACTAATGAAGATATATACCGAAATAGTATAATTTTTTAGTTAATCCACGAACGTAGTTGATTGAGTATACTTAAATAAGTGTAGATTTAAGAGATATTATAAAATTCAGTACTTATAATCAGTTATTAGAGAAAGAAAAAGATTTCGTTCAAAAGTGTTTTAATTGAATTTTTAAAAATGTGTTTCTTCAATGTATAGATAGTAAATTTGCGCGATCGTTATCACCTTGTATTATGGGTAAAGAAACTAGATAAGAATAATCATAAGGAAATGCGCGATCCACTTTAACAATAATTGAATAGTAATTTCAATGATGTCTGGATGTGATTGTCATTTCATATTCAGAAATATAATGAGCTGTTTTTTCTTCTTTTTTATGTAATTAAGACGTTCATTGAAATTTGAGGGGCTCCGTCCCACGTCCCTTATCCGAATAATCTTTGTTTATAAAAATATTACGGCTAGAAAAAATGGGCGGATCCGGCGGTAACCCAATGACGTCGCCTTGCGTGTCGCATGTCGTTACGCTACTGCAAATTGATAAGAATTTCTAAATGCGTCGTTTGCAGGCGAACAACCATCGTCCCTCTCGACACCCTGCCGTCTTTAAAATCCCTCTTACGTCCTTATTTCCTCTCACATTTTTATTTATTCCCATTTCTCTTTATCTTTACTGAATATAAATAGCATACTTCATAGTGCTTTCATTTATTTTTTAAATTGATCCTTGCTGACTGGAATATGCAAAGTATTATGGAATAATTGTCGAAATATAGCACGTCATTCACTTATACTATTCTATTTAAATTCTTGATTTATTACTGTTATTTATTTAAATCACAGAGATAAAAAATTCATCTGTTAATTATTCAAATCTTTTGGACGAATTTATATAGTATATTGACTAAATATTCATAACAATTAAACAAGAAAGTGTAAAAAATTAAATTTATTATTATTTTTTAATATATTTATTAATTATCATCTTAAAAATGAATTAGCACTATTTAGGAAAATCATAAAACTTATACTTTTTCAGAAAAAAATGATTTATTATAGAGATTATAAACAAACTTTAATTGTATGACTTACAAGATAATATATAATGAAATATATAATACAAAATAAAATTGCCAATTTTTTTTTCTATAGTCCTTATGAAAATGAATTATCTAATATTTTACTTAATTTAAGCAAATTTACAATTTAAACTTAGTTAAATAGTTAATTAAAAGAAAATGAATTTACTAATTGCATACTTTTATTATTGCATTAAATAAGATAAAATGGAACATGATAGGATAGTGAAGGTTTGCCTCGCGATAAATTAGAAACCACTTTTACAATAACAACTATTATTTATTTATAGGTATTAATATGCTGAATTATATGAGTAGATTCGATGATCTTTTGACGCTAATTGGCGTTTAAATAGCAGAAAGAAAAAGTTTTTTATTGCTCGCCGAGCTTCAGTTTACTTTTATTATACATTGAAGAATAGAACTCTCGCAACACACTAATTACAAAAGAAAATAAATACATTTGTATTTATTTTCACATGGTTGCGAGTGTTAATTCACAAATCTCCGCTATGCATAGGAAGATACACAAGTGACAAAAGTAAAGTCAAAAATTATCTATACGTAATGTGATGATGAATGACACCCAAGAATCATCGTGTAAAAGACATAAAAGGGTATTGAACGATATTTCGATTGCCGGCAATTGGCGACTTTGGGCGCTTTGAGTTCAATGCATTTTTTCTGCATTATGCACCGTTCGTGTATTTATGAAGAGAGGAAAAGGAGACGCATGTGGATATCTTGAGAGCGGTGACTTTCTTCCCTATTCTTTGTATATATGTATATTATATGCATAGTCGCACATGCGTATGCGTACATGTGTAGGTGTATAAAAATCTCTGTTTGTGTGTGTTTATATATATATATATATATATATATATATATATAGATAGATAGATAGATAGATACGTGCGCATGTGTGTATGTGTGTGTGTGAATGCATGGATTTTTGTGTGTTTGAATATGTGATTACACGCGTGACAGTTGGCGATGGCAAATATCGATCAGCAATCGGTGTTTGAATTCTCGGTCTCTACTTTAATAACTTTTCTCTAGCCGGACTTAGCCGATACCTAGATGTACTCTATGATTACGTGAACTTTACAACACAAGTATGCCTTATTCCTTAAAACTAAAAGACTTTTTACACGGATCTTAAAGGTTAAACTTCAACGCCCAGTATCGAACGGCAAATTTTTTCTTCTTCATTTATAACTTACGTATCTTTTGTATTGATAAAAATTCCTTTAGTAGCCAAGTTCATTTAAATACAAGTACAACGAACTCGTTTATTACCAAAGCGTTTATTAGGAAATTTGATATTTCAAATTGTATTCAGTCATGCCTCGAAACAGTCTATAAAATGTATATTTTTATATCAATATTGACATGGGAATAATTTAAAATCTATTAAAATTGTAATAATAATTTCATGAAATATTATTCACAATTATATAACTCATAATTAATTATGAAGTTTTTCTGAAAAAATATTTTGTAACTGATAAAATATTCCTATAGCTTCTTAGTTATATGGTATAAAACAATATAGAACGTTAAATTCTTTACCAAAATTGTAAAAAAAGGCAAGATATTATAAAAATATATTTTTACACATTGTACTTTATTGATTAAAAATGGAAATGCATTGTTAATGGAAAACTAGAAAAGAATTTTTAATACAAAAACCTAATTAACAAGTCGCTAATAAAATTGCAGGTAAAAAAGACTAATTAATATTTGATTTCAATATAGATTTTTTAAGACCATATGTTACTCCTTTTGGTTCGCTACACGCGTTCTCGATGCTTCAATCATCGAATTTCGAAAGTCATGGTCGCTTTTTCAGTCGGGCAGCGTCCGAAGAAGAAAAATTTCCGCCGCTCGAGACGAATGAAAGGCGGGTTGGTGTCACACGCACATAGATTAGACATATTTCTCGTGAATAACTGAGTTATTTCATTTTATTTTGTTTATTTATATAAATAAAAGTATTATATTAAAAACGCGCTAGTAATGTCTAATCGTCGTTATATGCAACCCCCTGCTTTATTTCTAAAACGGTTATTCTCTTTTCATTTTCTTTTTTCTTGTTAGTTCATAATATAATACATTATTTTCTCAATCCTTAAATCGATCGAAGCAAATCGGATTCGTTCTCAAAAAGACTAACTTTAATTATTTTTGTTTGTTTCATTTTATTTCTCGCTTATTTTTGACTCGTTATTTTCGTTTTATTCTATATACATACATGCATACATGCAAGCATACATGCATACATACATACATACGCATATATATATATATATATATATATATATAATTTATCGAGTCATTTAAAAAAATCACACTCTAATCTATAAAGGTTTGGTTTTAAATGTCATAAACAAAATACGTGAGGAAGCAAAGGCTCTCTACCAATCTTTCTTTTTTTAATTCCTCATTGCAAAATAATACTTTGGTTGAGAACGCCAACAACCTTTTATTTCTTACTTTTTTTGACGAATCTTTGCGATTCGAACTCCATTCAAACATAGATTTATTGACCAATATCAAGATACGTTACAATGATAATAATGATAATGCTGATAAATATTACAATAATAATAATAATAATGGTACTATTGTTCTTAATAATAGGGATAGTAATAATAATTATAGATATAATAAAAAATAATAAAAATAATAATAATAATAATAATAATAATAATAATAAGAAGAAGAAGAAGAAGAAGACGAAGAAGAAGAGGAAGAATAAGAATGTGTATAATGAGAATAATATTAATGATGGCGATGATGATAATAATAAGAGTCGATTACGGTGAATTCCGAATGAACGAACGAGTCGAGTTCCATTTTATTTATATCTTAAACTATAATGGACTAACTATTTTGTTCGATTTCTTTTAGAACGTATAGTCGTTTTTGTGTCGTCAATTTTTTTTTATATTTGTAACTTTCTATTTATTTTAAACCAGCATTAGGAAATCACACACGCAAACGCGCTCTATCATCCTCTGCTCTCAGTTCCTCCCTCTCAAACCCTCTAACTCCTTTTCTGTCCCACACATATACACACGCACACATACGCCCGCACGCACGCGCGAATGCACATGCGCGCACACAATCTCAATAAAGCAGTCTTTATAAATATCTCTCTTTATTTGCTTTCTCTCTGTGTCTCTTTTTCTCTCTTTCTTTCTCTCTCTCACTCTCTCATTTTATCTTTTTCTCTTTTTTTCTCTATATGTGGCTATCTTTTCACTTTTGCGTGTTATTTCTTTTTTATACTCCATCTCGAATTTACCACATGCAATTAATTCGAATATCTCTTGTTTTTATTCTAATATTTTTTTCTATCTTATTTAGCGTTGAAGAATGCATTTTGCTCTCTTTTGTTCGTTATATATATAAATATTCATATCGTATAGATATAAATATAAATACACGAATATGTATATATTTATATGCATACATATATATTTTTTATTCATATATGAATATAGCATTTATATGTATTTATAATATTTTCACTAATTTATAATGTATTTACTCGGAATTTCTTATCTGAAAGAGATATTCTTTGTTATTATATGATATCTGACTCTCATGCACGAGAGGATCGAGATCGTACGTGACACAAAAAGCCGACCCGCAATTGTAAAAGAAGTCAATTATTTTTCTCGAGTTAGTTCCGACTTCCATTCGCGCGGTCTTTGATATGTCTTTGCTTTTGGTGTCGCTAGAGTGGAGCTTTCTTCTTCAATTCACGTTTCCATTTTCCGCGTATCTTTTAAATGCTCCTCTACCTCTTGTCTTTCTCGATCTCCGCCATTTGTCTTCCTTTCGCTTCATCACACAGTGACAATAGAGTCAATGTACATCAAGCGTTGCTACATTTATTGCGCTTTTACTAAGTGCGATCGTTTCTAGGTTGCGCTCGTGAAAAGAACCGAGTTCTTGTAATAGCCAGCTCGTGACTCTGAAACATAAAATGCAAAGCATTGCTTTTACTTATAATCGTATACTTCTACATAAGGAAAATTATAAACTTTTATCACTTATTGAAACTTACATTTTCTTATATTTACATATTCAAAATATATTAATTCGTACTAAAAAATAAAGTTTTATACTAGGATTGATGTACTGTCTAATAAAGTAATATATATACATAGATGCTTGGTAAATGTTGATTAAGTAGTTATAATTAGATAAGAAACTGTTGTTAGTATTTTACTAAATGCAAAAATATTTTTTAAAAATTCAAGTATTTTAACTTATGTGGAATTACTGTTACATAGAAACTCATTTTAGTACATTTCATAGATATTGCAGAATTCTTTATATTATTTATAGTAATTCTTTATAGTAAATGTTAGATTGGTTTCGTGTAGTAATTAATAATTACATATTATAATCGTTGGTAAATCTAGTTTTATCAAACTATAATATAGAACATTATATATAAAATTTAGAATTCTGAAATAATTATAATTATTAAAATTATATCGAGAATTTGAATAAATATGAAATACTCTCCACTTTATAATAATTCATCTCATATCTTCTAGTTTGGTCACACGGTATTTTTTCATTCGATCACAATTTCTATCGTTTCTTTTCTTAGAAAAGAATAAAATATATAAATTGTATAGAAGGACTATTATTCCCAAAAACATATGTATGTACATTATTTCGTTGTCACAAAAAACGCTCGTTCATTATTTATTAACTGTAAAAAAATTCTGAGTAATAATAATAATTATTATTATTATGTAGCATGTAATGTGGTTTGAATTTATTTTACTGTCATTGTTTTATAATTTTCCGATAAGAACTATATTACTTTTATATTAAACGGAATATTACATAACTATAATGAGGTAAATACGATAAGAAAATTATTTTTTTCTTTTAACAAATTTTAAAATTTAACTATCGTTAAAAAATACATAATCTTTGCTAAATAAGTTAATATTTTTCAATATGTTTCGGTTTAAATATCTATACGTAAGTACATAGGTACAAGTGCACGCGTACACACACACACACACACACACACACACACACACACACACACACACAAAGAGAATAATAATTAAATAATCGAATTTAAGTGCAGCATGAAAAATTTTCATGCTTAAATTGTAATATTCACTCACCAAATATGAATGAAATCGTTGATATGTTAATAATCGAATGTCCGTCGTTTTCGAATGTAAAAACATGCATTGAAAAAGATTGTTTTCGCGTGTGCGGCGGTAAATCGAAGAGGGTAGAAAAGAAATAGTTGGAGTGGCATAAGTCGCTCCTATGCCTTCAAAAGAACTAGGCCCCAATGAATTGAGGCTAGTGACGAGTCATCGAGCGACGCCCATCCTTTGAGTGCTCTGTCGGCGAGTCTCCACTTTTATATCGAACTGTCGTTTATGATTGTAAAAGTCCGCGGCACGGCATTAATCGTTTCGTGACTCGGTAATCAAAGATTGATGAAGATGGGCCAGCACTTTTAGTCGCACGTTCCTTATTATTCCATTTTGTCTTTTTCATCGTATTTTTCTATGTATTTCAATAGTCGTTCGAATTTCGCATACGTATACCACTCTGACAGAGTGACCATAATATGCTCTCTACTCTTATCTTGTGCACGAGTCTAAATTCTCGGAGGTTTGGCCAATGAAGGGATGGACTAGTACTGTAATAGTTTTCTTAGTCAAGAATTTTATATCACAATTATCAGAGTTACAGAGAGGACGCCGAATATAATAATAATTCTTTGATGCTGGCTAGGCAATATGATTCAGCATGTATTGATTTGCATGCGATTTATAAATGAATTTTACTATACTATCTTAAATTAAAGTCTTTCCTGAGCTTAAGAATCGTTATTTTTGTAATAAGAAAACATTTGTTTTTAATAACAAAATTGATATTTTTGCTTATATGAATTAGATTCATAAATTTGACACTTTTTAAAACTGTAATTTATAAGAAATTATTAGTTAATTTAACGGTGTAAGAATTATAATATTACAGTTTAATATTTTTGGATGAATTGGAAACTTTTTCTAAATTATTTGAGTGATAATTTTTTTTTAAATATAAAATTTTATTAAATAAATTGATCACCACTAAATCAAACGTGTGAATGCATTAGAATTAAAGTAATAGAAACTGAGGAATATGATTTCTTCAATCGTAGATTAATGACATTTACTACAAAGAATAATAAATGTATTACAAGAACTTTGGCAAGGTGGTTCTCCACCTCGTAAACAACAAAATTTATTGCCTGATGGAGCGTAGGAGCCCGAACTCAATTTCCATTTAATTGAAATTTTCGCGGAAATCACACTCGACAAAAAATTCCTTTGCTCTTCTTCACTCCGTGGAAATTCGGAGAAAAGACAGCCTCCATCTTCGGAGGAAAGTTCCTTGGCCACTTGCAAAATAATTGCGGCTGCTGTTTTTGCCCTAGCGAAAACTTGAGATGAAACTAGTAGGTGGAGTAAAGACAAATACAAGTTGTGTAAGAAGTCGAAGAATAGACGCTCTGTCGAGTGCGGTGCGATAACGTTCGGGTGCAAGAAATGCGAAAGCAGCTGAGCTGGCAAGTTGGGAGCTCGCTAGATTCTAATTAAAGATCGAACTTAGATTTTGGTTTGAAGAAAGTGTGCCCCTACCGTTTCTCAGCATACGAATTTCGAAAAAATCTGGGGAAGTGTAAATTTTTTATTTATCTTTTTCTTTCCCACTCACTACCCATTCTTTTTTCTTCCTCTTTTCATTTTTTCCATTGATGTGCCATCTATATAGAATATATTGTTATTTATTTCTAAAGAAGATTGTTGGAAGTGAGAAGTGGTGCACGTATTTCTAATTTCTGTAACACGCCTTAGGAAAGATTCATTCTGCAGCTGTGCTAATAACTGAGCACTTGAATGGTTTGTTAAGAGAGTATCATAACTATCGTATAACCATCTATTCCAAACTTTGGAGAATATATGTGGTTGAGTTAGCTGATATAACAAAAACAAGTTTATAAATTTAATTAGCTCTTTTTATTTTTAGATTGATGACGCTTTCAACTTTAATTATAAACCTCAAGCTTGTATAAAAACACAATCAATAATATTATTGATGATAATTACATTTTTATTTTATTTAAAACAGATATATTGAATTAATTCGAGGAATATCTTTAGAAAAAAAATACAAATTCTGATTAAATAAAATATAGAACATCTGCACCTAAAACTCTATTTTTTTAAATATATTTTTAATGAAGATGACTGTTACTTTACAGAAAAAATAATAGTTGCTTCATACAGTACATTATGTTAATCACAGTATTTAATTAGAAAATTACATTAATTTGAATTATAAATTAGCATAATTTTTTCTAAATAAATATAAAAATCCTTTGGCCATAAATCAATCTTGTATCAATATTATTTATTCTCTCCAAATATACTGAAACTTATTGTTTTTTACTCAATGCGCATAAACTCATCACATTTTAAATATTAATAATAAAATGAATTATGATAGAATAATTTTGTAAAAATTTATACCAAAATTAATTAAAGATTATGTACATTCTTTTAATTATATCATAATTACGTTACATGAATAGAAAAATTTAATTGCATTAATTATCTATGCGAATGCATTATATTACATTTATAAATGACAGCAATATTTTGTAATAATGTTCATTAAAACCAATAAAATAATTAAATACTATCAGCTACGCGAAAATGGTTAATACATTTTTAGGTAGTAATTCAAAAATCTGAACGTACCTTGAAGTGGAGACTTGACTTGATCCCTGTCGGCTGCTGGATGTTGGCGCGATTTTCTTTCAAATTCAAACTCTGCCAAAGAATCTGCAAAAATAATGTTCAAAAAACGTCTTTAATAAAAATAAAGATCGAAGTATATTATAAGTGTAAAGCACTAGTATTATTGAAATTCATTCATTTTAAGTTCGTGTCGATGCATCACTAGGCATTCATATGTTAAGTTCAGTTTAAAAAGTAATGGCGTCGAATAATTCGCAGCCTAACTAACAAAGGAGTATAGCATTGTCGCGTAAATTATAGGACCTGTGAGTGCTTATGGCTGCCATTGGTAACTGCTAAGCATTCAGCAAAATTAGACCACCACATTTATGGCACATTTACACGCGGCCCGTGAAAAAGGGCTTTGCTGATATGCGGACGCAGGATGATGCTCAGCGGTAATTAGTAGACTGAGCGAGAAAGGGATAATGCAGGCAGGCGTGAAAGCATTGAACAATGGGCTGGGAAATGAGGAGGGAGGAAAGCGGTTTGTTCACTGAATTCCGTAAGGATTAGACGCGAAAACTGGAAAATGTCTCTTTAATAGTATTACGTGAAGAGCGCGTTAACACAACCAGCTAATCGTGCTCGCACTCCAGATCCGATTTTACGGGCTGCGTGTCTTGCTAACTTAGATTTTCTTTTTTCAGATATAAATTTTCAACGTTCCAATTTAAGCTTTTCTGAGATTTTCTTTACTTATTAGCTCATTGTATTCGTACGCTTTGATATATTCAACAGTTAGCCGCTAGGTTAAAATAATTAGAGCTAATCGGATGCGTAAGTGATACCTAATGAGCAGCATAGAGATAAAAGAGAGAGGATTATTAGAAAAGGTCTTAATGATTCAATAAATAAATTTTACTTTATAATTTAAATTTATTTTAATTTAAGCAATATTTAATTTAAAAAATTTTAACTTTCATTCTTAACAAATGCTTAAAAAAAATATTAATGTTATCCTGAGAAGCTGTTAGATTTTTTAAAGTACCATTAAGAATTTTTCATTCTTTTTGTTATTTTAAAGTAATTACTAGTAGCGTGGGATGAGCTGGTCATAAGTTGTGACAGTGTAAAAGGTTTAGCGGAAATATTTACTAGTGAGAGGAGGCAACAAAAGAAAGGAGTTTGTCGCATGCGCTCGATGCTCAATCGTGTATCTATTGAAGGATGGATGAGGTACTGTTCGAAATAGGGACAGAAGGTCCCGCGGGCAAGGATAGATCGAATCGAGAAGCGTGAAATGGCACCTCCTTAGGCAAAGAGCAATGGTTAAATCCAATTGCCAAGGCTATTAAGTTCCCAGTTAACTGTAGGATTTTCATCGGATAGACGTGTGCTAGTCGAAAAATCTGCGTTAGAAACAATGAGGTATGGGTCGAAAGAAGCCAATAAATACCTTACAAGCGTTAGAGAGAAAATGGGAAAAGAAGTATGTAGCTTTGGTAATAGCAGTTGAAAAAATGAAGTGTCGAATCAATACATTGTTTACCCAATAAAGATTTATTAATTTTTTTATTAATTTTTATTTTTATTTTATTTATGAATGTCATGGTGCAAAAAAAAAAAGAAATTAGATATAGACCTAGAATAAATATTAATAATTGTACTATACGTAAACGAAATTATAAATTAGTAATCCATAAAAGCCATGCAGATGAGGATGTAATGCAGCTTATTTGCAGAATTATAATTACCATTAGAAACTCAATAACTTTCCTCATACTTTTTTTCAACTTTTCTAAACATTCTAGCATAGTTTTTCTATATTAAGTAACTAGAATGCTTAGATTCACTTTATTTGCGATAAAAAACAGAACTTTGGAATTAAATTGAACCTGAACTAAAAAGAATCTCTACAATAGAATGAGAAATAGCTACAACTATAACGTCCAGTTGAAGGTCATGAAAGCAAAAGCAAGATTCCCCGATTCCATTATGCTTTGAGCCACAATAGCTGAAGGCGATTTCGCGATGCGTATACGTAAGTTCTTTCTCTTTCTTGCCCGTCTCCATCTATCTATTCGTCTATTTGGGGTGTGAATCGTAAGACCTCGGCGAATGGTGTTTGTGTTTCAGCTGCGCTAAAATTACCTCGCGCGCCCTTATCCACTCTCGGCACAGCGCCGGGTGTTGTCCCTTTGATATCCAAATGACAATTTAACTGCTTCGAAATGTTGGTGCGAGGGATACGTACACGTAAGTGTATACAAAGTTGGCCCGAGGGATACGTACTCGTAAGTGTATACAATGTTGACTTTGCAGATTCAGCCGACCTTTCTGAGGCTTTCACAAAGCTTCGTCGATATCGTTGGTGTTAGCGAAGGTCGTGCTCTACTCAAGTAGTCCTGACTCCTTGGTCGATTTTTAGTAACTTTTTGTCTACCTTATGACGCGCACGCATAAAGTATTCTCCAAAAAATAATTTTTTTTAAATAATTTTGATATGAAATTAAGATTTATATATAAATATAACAGAAATAAAATATAAAATTTTTTTATTTATAATTATTAAATCAAAACGTTCTTGTATTCAAAAGTAATTTATATATATAATCATTAGATTCGATTGATTACAGCAATAATTCGTCTATTTATATTGTTATAAATAACTGTGTATACTCTAACTTACGTATTTCTAATACACACAGTTAGTAATCTTCATTACTAATAATGTGCCAATCTTTATAAATTACTATTAATATAAAAACAAATTTTAATCATATGAAACATTGTATAATGAAAACTCGAGATAGATAAAAAAATAAATTAATTTCTTAAATCGAAAATATTCACGGTATCCACTATCACACTTATTTACGCTTTTAACAATCTCCTCCAATCTCGTCTGCATTCATCCGATACGACTATAACCGAATCATTCCCCATCTGTTTGCATCTCCTTATAAAGTACTCACTCATTAATACATGCGTATCATGCGCGAAGCAAAGAGATTAAGATAATTTAAAGAATGAATCAGATGCTCTATTTATTTTAGACAATTTACAAAATATGAGCAAATATAAACAGCGGGACTGAAAAGCACACAAGTCTTGTGTTAAATGATTGTTGTGGGAGCAAACTATGCACGAAAAATATCTCCATCCCAAATCTATTCCAGCGTCCAGCAAATCTTCATTACTTTTTTCTTCTTGCTCGGTTACTTCTTGTTCACCATAAAACACGTGAAAAGAGAGAAATCGGCGACTAATAGTTTTGCTACTCGTCTTACACACCTTGACAAATTGTCTGGACAATGGAAACAATTTCGAGCCCCAACTTTGGCACTCAATAGTCGTTCACTATTCATCGTAGCCTCTTAAACGATTGGCATTGTACATCTCTCGGGAAAAAGATAGAGGCAGAAAGTGAGGTTGGCTGATAGGTAGCAGCCAAGCGGTTCGTCAACATGCTGTCGTTTTTTCTCTTCTTTCTTTTCTTCGACTCGGTAGCGCCTCAGAGCCCTTATACACGTCCGACTGGTCGAGTGACTATGACTCTGCGTTTATAGTGCGGGCGCGTAATTAACTCCGACACAATGCAACGCAACCCGCTTTATATGGATGCCAGGCAAAAGGAAAGGAGACGACGACGAAAACGAAAGGGAACGATGAACGGCTGACGCGAGTCTCCGGGCATATCTCCCCCACCCCCCTTTCGTTCAGAATGCGAATCACCGGGATTTAAATTACTTTGGATTAAAAATTCGAGAAAATAAAGGAGAGCTGAGAAACTGCTATCCTTCTTCGTCTCATCCTTCGTTTTGATCTTCTTCATTTCGATGAGCGGCTGCTTCATTTCGATGAGGGAGGTTCTTCGTTTTGCAAAGCAAACTTGATTTCGCGAGCGTAAATTCATTTCCGTTTGCAAAATTTACCCAATACATTATAGAAATTTCATTTTATTGCTTCTTCTCAAACGTGAAATTAAATCTTAAAAATACTTTTATAAGTTACCCCGAACTAAAATAGCTACTTTTAAAATTACCTTTAATATATTTTAAAGAGTCAACATCACATTCAGTCCAACAGTTGGCAATAATATCATAAAATACTTTGAATTCATTAAATACTTTGTGTTCTTGAATTACATTAAATTTTACATGAATTTATTATTGTTATAATTTATAATTTATAATTATTGATACCTGCTAGATTATTAACTATTTTATTACTGTAATATATAATTCAAATCACAGTGATATTTTAATAATAATATTTTAAGTAATAAATAATTAAAAATTTTCCTTTCTGAAAATAATGATAAAATTATATTTAATTTTTGTGAAAATCGTCTGTACAAGATGGTTTTCCGAGGAATATGTGTAAAAATCGAGCAACTGGTTTTAATATACACTGGCTGTTTAAATAAAAAAGTGATAAAAAATCTATGAAATTCTAAAAAGATGTGGATACCTCCTATCACGGGAAGCATAACGTTTTTCATGAGGAAAAAGCGGAGTACGAACGTCATGATTCTTAACTGAATTTCATGCATTTCAAGCGACGAAATGGAATAAGACGTGCGAAATCGTTCTCCAGGGTCCATTGGAAACCCTTCGAGTAAATGCTTTAACTTGTTAGAAATTATATATATATATATATATATATATATATATATATATATATATAATTGCAATATCCAATTGAAGCAATTGGACTATCATATTGTATAACAGTAATTAGTCAAATGCTCAGAGACTGAAAAAGTTAGTAGAGTGTATATAGTGCAGATCACGAAAACGAGCAAGGGGCTGCGATTTCTCGTCGTATTCGGCGTTTTTAATGCTCTGATCTTTATGTAAAACGAGTACTGATGTCGAGAATCTTTAATTCTCGAAAAAGCGACAATCCGACCGTGAAAATGTGAGATGAAATCGAAGGAGAAAGAATGATAGGTATCGGATGCAATAGACAATGAAAATGAGGGGAAAGTAATCGAGGGAAGACCTGGTATAGGTGTGATAATGCACGAAGCTTAAAAATTGTTTTAATGTTATTCTTTTAGATAAAACTAAGAAGTGATCATATATGAGTCAGAGCTTGTATCAAATAATTGTATCATAGAAATAAGTAAGCTATTTAAATCGTTAAAACTAATTTCTCGAAAATTCATGAAAATTATTTTAATGTTTAAATATTTTTGAGGAAATAATCCATACTCTGTGAAGAAATTATTCTATGTTGGACAAATAATATTAATAATTAAGATGAATCGATCGTTTTATTTTAAATCTCATAGATGTTATCCCATGAAATTAAAAGCGTATATGTGTTATATCAGAGAACAAATGATGGGTAAAAAAAAAGCTCTAATTAATAATTCTATTAAAAAAGTAATACAATTGCAAACATTTTCCAGAAATAAGTATAGTATAATGATTAGGAATGAGTAAGAAAGTCAGTGGATTCACGAGTGAAAAAGCTGAATGGGGATGAATCTTCATGTTTTATAATTTCAAATTTCCGCAGGCAGCAATACTCTTGTTTCACATTAAATTTCCTCCCCAACCTCTCGGGACATTTTATTCTTTTTCTTTTTCATTATTTTTTATATCGCTCTTGTATTCCGGAGCTCATTCCACAACTACTTTTCCGTCTTTTCTTCTTTATATATCCCGAAAATTAGATAACTCGATTTCATTTATTCTGTATTTGAGCATTTCATGTATCTATTTCTCCACATTTTCATACATAAAATTTGATACCATAAATTTATGTAATTTGATTTTTGACAGCATAGAATTTTCAATATTACATAAGCCATTGAGCTATAAATATAAGGTTTAATTACTTTAGAAATAATAAATGGAAATTTATTAAGCGTATTATTGATATTATAGCTATTGATATTCATTTTATTTTTTGCAGTCACGAATGTACAGAATTTGTTATTTCCTAATTCCTGTGGAAGATATTAATACACACGTACACGTTCAAGCTGGATACTTTGTATTATATTCCTGAATATAATACCAAGGTATTTCTTAAATCGTAAATCATAGATTAATTTTACTATCATATTTCATTAGCTCAGTATATAATACAGATTATCACTAAGATTTTCAATGAATTTGTGTATGATCCATCATCATAATTAGTACCAACTTATGCGTAAAGAGATATTTAAGGACAATGTATTCAAAATGTTAATATTTTTCTTATTTTAACCTATCTTATATAATATATATGTTCAAAAAATAATTTTTAAAATCAATGATAAAAATATTTTCTTAATAATTATTTTCTTTAGTAAATAGATGAAAATCGAATTGGAGAAAACGAATCAAACTAAAATTTAAAATATTTATTCATAATTTTATCACATACAATTATAATAGTTGATAGTTTATAAAATAAATAATTTAAAAAAAAAGTATAAATATATTTTTTTTAAATCTAGATATATATATTCAAATATTAAATTTCCTATAAATATTAAAAATATTAAAAATATTAAAAATTTCCATAGAATTTTCAATTTGCTATTTGTAATATGAAAAAAAGTAAAAAAATAAGAAGAGAGATTTCACTACAGATTTTAGTAATTTAATATTAACAGTATTAAAATTTTTCAGAAATTTAACTTAATTTATGTTAATTATATGATTTTGTTTTTCAAACTGCAATAAAAATAGTTTTACATGAAAATAGATACCTTATAATAATGAGATCATTTAGACAGCAAATATCATAAACATGTAATAGCGTAAGTGAAGAAGACGAATGAAAGATGCATATTATTTTACTTAGAGGAAGAACTTACGATCCAATATTTTTGCATATAAGTGAGTGCGTTCTGTTGAACTCACATACAAGGGAAATGAAATGTTGCTTTCTGCCATCAATAGAGTGGCAAATATGAGAAGCGAACAAGAATAAGAGAACATGAACTGAAAAGAGGTAGAGAGAGAGAGAGAGAGTGAGTGAGAGAGAGAGAGAGAGAGAGAGAGAGATGATGATGATGAAAAAGAAAGAGTAAGTGCTATATTGAGAACTGAAAAGATGGAGATGAAGAATTAAAATGATATGAGAGATAGATTGGGAAAAAAGAAGTTGGAATCGTTTAAAAAGAAAGAAGCAAATAAGCTTTATTGAATATAACAATGAAAGTTATGATTAGAATATTTCAAAAAATTGAAATACAATACAAAAAATTATTTCTGAATATACCCGTTTTTCATAATTTGTAATTATGCTTTTCATTACAATAACAATGCACAGATCTTACTATGTAATATTAGAAAATATAAGGCATTTAATTATCTATATTTAATTATAGCATATGAAAGAAAATAAATTTTAATTATTGAAAGCTGATTGAACTGATTGATATTAAAGAAAAATGTTAACACCTAACGTGTTTCCACGATAAGACATAATTTTAATAAGATTTGATATAGTAAAAATAATACGATGTGTTGATTTAATCTAAAATATATATGTTAAGAATTCAAAGCAAGGAAAAATATATAAATAAAGCTAATCTTGCTTTTAGAAAAAGACGAAAAAAGAGAGGAAGAATGCGAAGCCATACAAATGATGGTGAACAATAGCCAGGTGAAGGAAATTAACTTGCGCAGAAAAAGAATAAGACGTGTGTAAGTGGTGGTAAAGTGGGGGTTGGGGAGGAGAGAAGCGCGCATGTGTATGAGTTAAGGAAAATGGGAGAAAGAGATGACGGTAGAATATAAGAGGGGCACAAGGTAATATGGAAGGCAGCTGAGACCGACAGGTAACGCCACCGAAACCAGCGGTGGTCGTCGGGGAAATTATGATGGCGGCAGCTCTTTCTTTGCTATAATAGCCTAAAGATATGCGTAAAGTGTGCATTACTAACGGCGGCCAGCGATTCTTCTTTCATCTCAAATGTATTTGCCCTCGTTGTGCCTATGCAAAAACCAAGATTGATATCGCGATTCTCAGGAAAATCAATGTGTAACAGGCAATCTGAGAATGTACCGATGAAAGCCAAGGATGGGCCCCGAAATGAAGCTACGTCAGTAGGGTCGAGAAATTTGATGAAAAATTTGAATGGTACCATTAAAAAAACTGTCCATCTACTTTTCATATTGATAATTCTCTATAAATTTTGGATAGGCTTCTAGCGTTATTGCGAATTTATTAATGGATAAGTTTCAATGTCAACATTTCCACGAGTAGTTCATTGCGAGATCCCGAATCCACGCTTTTCGCCATGAGGGATGCTGTGTTATCACCGTATAGATGATAAAACATAATACGAAGTGGTGAGAATAAGGGGAAATCGGGGGAAAACTGCTGGCTGTTCCTTCATAATGCATGTCAGAAAGACAGTGTCAGCGGTCCCCTCGCGGCTTCGTAAGTGCTCACCTCGGACGACGTTGATCTTCCTCCTTGGCGTCAACCCCCGAGAATTCTTGTTGTTTATTGCAAATAGATTCCACGTCATAAGACTGGTAAGTGGGTGGGGATGTCTCTGCCTGTCTCTCCCTCTCTCTGCCTGTCTCTCCCTCTCCCTCTCCTTCTCTCTCTCTCTCTCTCTCTCTCTCTCTCTCTTGGATGTTACGAATTAATCTGTCTGTTTGTCTCTCTCTCTCTCTCTCTCTCTCTCTGTTTCTCTCCCTGACTCCCTCTCCTAAAGGCTACGTCGCATTGTACTTCGACATTATGCTAGCAAATGTATTACAAATATACATAGTTAAACATGATAGCTTATGCTTTTCGATTTTTCTTACTTTTTTACTTACAATGAACGGCGGAGGAAGAGTATAAAGTACCTTTTTGCCCCTACATATATGGGAGAATCGGATTTGACGAGGTGATTTGTTATTCTTTATTTTTGTTTCTTACCATTCCTTTTTTAGAAAGGGGTAAATATATTTAGAGATTGATTATTAAGTTATGATAACTTATAATTTTTAAAATTTTTTAAATATTCAAAATAATTCAAAGTGTTAATAAATATAAGAATTTAAAAATAATAAAATACAAATTAAAAACTTTATTTTATGTTAATGAAAACATAAATATTATATTTCTTAAACATAACTTAAAGCTATGTAGTTTTTCAAAGTAATTCTTCTAATTTGTAAATCTATCGTAAGCTCTACAGAGAACTGTTCTTAACTATACTCATATTATCGCTTCGCCAATACTTGCGCTTAAAAAAATTTGACATGTTGTACATGCTAATTGCATGGTAATAACTGAATTAATCAGAAGAAATATACATATAATATTCTTAAATTATATCAAAATAACTTTTATGTTTTTATTAAATTGTGACTTAATAAGAAAGTATTTTTAATCAATAAACGAGCAAAGCGTAAAAGTGCAAAAAACAATAAAAATAAATTTACGCTACGTAAAAAATCATTGTATCGTAACAAGTAAAGAATTTAAGTTTAATTGGAAGAACTTATAAAATGTTCGACAGGAAAGGAGCTCAACCAAAGACAGCCATTTACAGCGCTATTCATTTCACGCTTTCATAAATATTTCGTTTGGATCGAAGCGTTTCGAAAAGGGTTATATTACTAACAATTGATAACGCACGAATTACAGCCTCCTCAATAAAAAGATGAATTAATTCCCCGGTCGAGATTTATGTTTTTTTTTACCCGACAGCTCACAAAGACGAGAGAAAAATTGACTGCCTCCTGATACGCGAACAGGATTATGCTTGTGGGTAGCTTTGTAGAGAAAAATTCAGTCTCAGCGTCGATTTAATTCACACAAGCGAAAAATATAATATTGCATTCTCGGCACAATATCGATATTCCTCTAAATTCTCATTTCTATCACGATGGAACTTTAAAGAGATATATTTTCATAAGTTGCGATGCGTCTTTGTATTATTATAAATGTAAATTACATACATTGTTTACTTACCATCTTGTTATATATGAATATTTAACGTCATTGAATGCTAAATAACGATAATATCGTCATTTTCTATCCCATTATCGGGAACATTACTATTATATTTTTGTATTTTAATTGAAGAATTTTACCAATGACGTATTCTTGAACAGATGTCAAATCTTTAGGATAAATCGTATTCGTATGAATAATTTTTTTCTTCTTTTTGTTTTTTTGTGAAGTGTAATTGAATTTGAGTTTAATTAACGATAATTGCAGGAGTGACTCGCAACATTATGGAATTATCTCGCAATCCTGCTCAAATAGACATTGTGAATAGATTTTATTATCAAAGACTTTTTTATAATCCGTTTTTAAAATATGTCAAAGAGTTTCCAGATCACTAATTAAAAATCCTAGCAGCGCGCGTAGGCTCTACCGCAAGCAAGATAACACTGAAAAAGAAACAAACTGAAAAAAAGGAAGGCAGAGCGCTAGTCGGTCACGACCCGAGGGTGAATTGGCTGGCTTCGAAATCTTAATTTATTCGGATAGAAGACTGACCTTGGTAGTTTTGCCAGAAGGTGGTGGCTTGACTGCCTATGAGATCGAGTCCACTGTAACCCCAACCGGGTTTCTCTGGCGTTGGTGGCTGCTGCTGCTGTTGCTGCTGTTGTTGGGAGGAGGATCGCGAGCTCGTCTGCGACGTGTCTCTGTACTGCTGGGCCTGGACTGTCTGCTGTTGCTGCTGCTTTTGCTGCTGCTGTTGGTGCTGCTGCTGTTGCTGCTGTTGATTGTGAGGATTACCTTGCTGCTGATGTTGTTGCTGCTGCTGCTGCTGGTGCGTGGACGACTGAGAGTTGGAGGATTGAGAACCCTGAGCCGGTTGGGGCCCAATTTGAGAAGAGTGCGTTGGCGAATCGTCGGACGGCTCCACACTGGTCCGGGAAGCCTCGACGCTGACGCTCTCTGTGACATAAGAATTTTACACGCTCGGAGCATTTACAAAGGAACCGTGGGAGAGGATCAATGGCGTCTCATTACGGCTGCCACCATACGAGAATACCTAAATTATGTGGTTGTCCGATCATCTATGGATAGGCACTATTATTTCAGCAAAGGCATACGTAGGATAATGCGCTATTACATTTAGATGAATGTTGGTAAGATAGTGAAGTTTTTATCGTGTTTATGTAACGAGATATTCATGTAGATAAATAGGTGTAATGGGTTCGACAAGAATTATACAGCCATTGATTGATATTTTGAAGGATCCTTAAATAGTTATCTATCTAGATGCTTTATTTTAGTTGTTGTACGCTATATGCTTAGTGAATCTCGGCATTAAAGTTTCTGACTTTTATATGACGAAAAATACTATGTTTGAAATTAAAACCGAAGCAATTCTAAATTTAAAATTTATTTATTTAACAAATCGTTTAAAACATAGTGATTGACCCTGTATAGAAAAAATGTGCTTGAATTTACTATTTAATCTTTTGATAAATTATTATTGATTAATAAACAGAATTTACAAATGCTATAATAGAAGGTATATTTTAGTCTAATAAACAATGCACATTTAAAAAACATTTTTTGTTATTAATATTGCATGGCATTTTATTCAGTATGTATGAACTTTTATTTGTAATTGCTATTCAATTTTATATGTATAATTTTCTATTTAAAATAAATTAAACATTAAAATAACAATTCATAGAAAAAATTAGAGGTTTGTTATTAACAGAATCTTAAATGTGTTCTAATGTATAAATATAAATTAGAAATGAATTACATAATATACAAAGATTTAGGGAATTTCTAAATAGAAATAATTGCCAAGCACAAATTATAATTCTACACACGAATCAATGGTTTTTCCAATTTTTATTCTTAATGATGCCTTAATTCTAGTTGGAAAAATAACATCGATAGCCATTTAAATTTATTGTAACTCTTTACATATATTACATTGTTTTAGTATTTTTTCATAAATTTCAGTATGTTAATTTTTATTATTTAATTAATTTATTAGAATTTAGTTTATCTCTGCCTTTGCTTAATAGAATAAAGTATTTGATTATCGTAATGATATATTAACTAAGTTTGTTAGCTTTATGTAAGAAAAATAAAAAATTCATTAAATTTAGTATTTGCTTTTAAAAAGAGTTTAAAGAATTTTTTGGATTAATTTAATTATTTAAGCTGACTTTCTTGTCAATTACAGAAGCATTTTGTAAATTTTAATGTTTATAATAACGTTTCTTGAAACTGTGAAGGCTGTGGTGCTCTCTTCGCTGTTTAAGCTTGGTCTTATAAGTAACAGCCTCACTCGCTGACGTTTACAACGAAGATTTGAATCAAGACTACAGTAATTACAGGTTGCACGAAGTAATATTTTTAAAATTCAAACGATAACCGTTATGTATCTGCCCCAACGTGACAAACTATTTCTTTTATCATAAAATAAAAGTATATTTTCATGTTACTTTTAAAATTAATCTCATTTGCATAAAGTTATTTCCATTTTAATAAATTTAATGAAACTGAATTGTGGCTTATTGCTAAAAACTTATAAATTATAAATCTACATCTGTACAGATCTTGCTATTTTAATTCCAAAACAATGAAATAGTACAGTATTAACATTAAAATAAAAACAAATAAATATTTCGAACTAATTATAAAAAAATCTGTATAATTTAATCATTAGAACGATTAATGTATATTTTATTACTTAAAACCAAAATATAATAAAATTTAAATATTTGAATTTCAGTATGAATATTTTTATTTTGTTTTACTTAGATATTTTATTTGGGTATTGAAGTAAACATTTAGTTTTGTGATAATTATAAACTATATATTTTAAAATTATAATTATTTTACTTTATTATGTATAAATATCCATGATAACAAATAAACTATGTTTTTAAAGCTGTAAATACCGATCGTATATAATTAATGATTCATTAAAGAAACTAACACTTTTTCTTTTGATAAGCCAAATTAAAAAACCGTGAATTAGTAGTATCAAATTTAAAGAACCAAAGCATATAAATCCCTGAAATTATGTCAAAGTAAAGAGAGACGCCATCTCCCTCTAGCTCTTTATGAACGGTAAGAGAGAATAACCAAGTTAATAAGCAGACAAGTTTAAGGTATTTTCGGGGCCTAGTGTACATTTTGCGTGTCTCTATCTCCCTGCTTACTTACTCTCATTCATTCTCGCTTTAGAGGTTTGTCGGGACTCGGCGTTCCCCGCGTTTGATTTAAAATTAATATCGCGACTCTCTGGGGCTGACAGGGTTAATCAGCGCAGCAGCGAAAACGTCAGCGCGCGAGAGTTCACGAAATGTTATATCGGAATAAGAGATTTCACTTAAAGGGTTTCGTGTTTGAGTTTTGGTAGTGACAGGAGAAAGTATAGAAAAGCGAGAGAGAGAGAGAGAGAGAGAGAGAGAGAGAGAGAGAGAGAAAGAGAGAGCGAAGATGGTTGACTAAAGATGCCGACTAAAGCTAAGAAGAAGAGCTAGTAAAATGAGGCGCAAACAAGACCAATGTTGGTCCCAAAATATTACTGCATATCGGAATTACGTATTGTGCATCAGTGTAAGTACATGTATGAGAGCAATAATGAGTAACTTAATAGGAAAGGGAGTGTTATACTAAATATATTTGCAAATATCATATAAGAATATTAAGAGCATCGATATGAACTGACTTTGAATCGTGTTTTACTCTCGAATAAATTCAAATAAATTGTTAGTTATATTCATTAAAGCTTAGAAGTTTTGGCTCTTGGTGAAAGTTTCCTTCTGATTTAACTATATTATTTAATATCTTGATGTACGCAAGGAACATCAAAGTAAATACTAGATGTTTAATAAATGGGTACTTTAACATTTAAAGTGACGCTTCTGCTTTTATTACACATGAATACGAAAATTTATTATTTTGAATTGCACCTTAAAACAAATTATAAAGTCAAGTTTATTATATAGTTTAGAAAGTTTATGATTAATAGTAGGGATAAAACGAGACGACCTGAAATAAATAAAGGCCTACAGATATTTAACTAATATTTAAAATATCTCATTGGTAATCGAACGATTATGAAAGTAAAATAATATTTATATATTTGATTCAATTTCATTAATACATTAAATTAATTTCATTTTAGGTATTTATTTTTAATCTCCATTTAATTTTAAGTCATACTTTAACAATTGTTTTCATAAACTTCAACGAACTATTAATCAAATGAAAATACATCACTCTAATCTTGATAATCAAATGAAATCAATAGCAAATACACTTCGCTATTGTAATTAAAGTATCTGTACTTATAAATTCTTAGTCAATCATAGGAAAGGAATGTAAAATTTATGTAATACAATAATACAAAAACAATACAAAATACAATAAAATAATAAAATGTAAAAAATCACTTACAGTATTAAAAAATTATGCTATATTAATATTATAACAATATTATTTTTACAAATAATAATCTGTTTGGTATATAAAATATCTAAATCTTGTATTGAATTAGATAAAGCGAAATTTTAGTACTTACTTAGTGTCTTCAAAGTTTAAACATAGCTCATTTTGAATAATGAATCGATAAAAATTTATTAGATTTTAGAAATACTTGTACCTGTAATTGCTCTGACTTGCTCTAGGGAAGCTCCTGTAGCTTTCAGTGCCTCTTCAAGTTGTGCGCGTCGTTTGATCTCCAGATCTAATTGATCTTGTATTTGTTTCCTTGCCCGACGTTCTTTTTTCAAACGCTTCTGACATATAACTATAATCATAAAATATTTAACATATTTATTTAATCAATATAATATGAGAATAGGTAAATATTTTTATTTGATGATTACAAATTCATATAAATACACAAACATAAATAACTACATATTCAATTAATACAAGAATTCTAATACGTAAATAAAAATTGCAAGAAAACTTTTCTATTAAAACTGAAAATATTCGACTTATGTAATAATTATGTTTATAAGCAAAACTGCCCTCTTGCACTTGTCAAAGAAAATGTTCACGCAAAGATACAAGATATAATAAAAGCTAAAGTATTCATTAGTCACTAAAATCTTATAGAGCTGAGAATTCCAAGTATAAATAATAAATTGGCAGAGTCTTTGAAAGTTATTGGCCTCTTGAGGCTGTCTCAATATTTTTATCTTCGCTTTATAATTTCGCACCTATATAGAAGACGCGTGCCGCTGGGCACAATTGGGAGTAAGAGCCAGGGACTAAAGAGGAAGCCGGTCGCGGTCGATCTCGTTAAATTGCAAGTCCCCAGTAGGTGGTGAAACCCCCGATGAGTCTCCCCTGCACGAAATAATCGCGCGTTCTTCTCTTCTTGGACCGCGTCGTATCATCTTACCGCGGGGGGTTTCGCACTACCGAACCTCCGCAATTGGACCCCCGAAGAGTCGATGACAACGGCCCAATTCTCTTTTCGGTCTTCACCGTGGCTACCGTTCAACATTTCGCGGACCAAGGGTTCGTTCCCACATTTACACACATCTTCGGTCATCCATATATATGTAACGAAGCTTACGATTGATCGATTGACTTGCCAATCACCTGCCAAAGCTTCTCCTTACTATCGTTTTCGGAGCATATAAACAGACAATCTTGAGCTATTAAACCTTCTTCTGGGAATGTTGGTCTTTTATTGTGCACAGTTAGATTGTCTCGTGAAAATGAATGGAATTTAAAATAGAAATGGTAATAACTAATTAAGAATTCTTGGATGATTGATCTTTGAAAAAATTACATTTATTTGAACAAATTATATTGGTTATATTAATATATGAGGCTTCATTTTTATATGCAATATATTTAATATTAATATGGATGACTGCATTAAAAGATTTTCTAATATAAAATGATTATTATTGATTAATTTTTTTATTAAATAACAGCATTGATGTAGTGATATATGCATTAAATTAACACTTATTTATTAATCATGGACTGTGTAAAATCGATGTATTACGAGATAGTATCTAACAGCAACAAACATTTTCAATTTCCTATAAGGATAATAAAGGATATTAAATATCATAAGATCATATGAATAAAGGGAAATAAAAGATTTTATAATTAATAATTGAATTGATGTATACAAATTTTTTTTTGCCTTACGATACATTGATATCTGTGTATTTCATATATATATATATATATATATATACATATGATTTGCAATTATATTGAACTGTTCTATAAGACAGTATATTTGTAATGACTTTGAAAGGTGTTTTCTATTCTTGGCGATTCTACAAAAGTTATTATGCAATATTCAATTGTTAATCAACTGCAGCCCAAATTATATAATTTTTAAATAATTAATTTTTATTTAGCTTACTTTACATTAATTTAGTTAAAAATCGAAAAAATAATTTTATATGTCACTTGTTTATAAAATTTACTATTTATGTCATGCTCTTGTAGCAAATTCATTTGAATTCGTGCAGACAAAATGTGAAATCAAAGTAAAAATTATATAAAAACTTCTACCTGAAGTTGATAACTGATTCAGTGTTTGCAAAACCATGATGAATCGGCGTTTGAGATTAATAAGCGACCTCGTTTGTCAATCTCATGTCATAAAAAATATAGGGTAATTCCTGTTGAGCTGTCTTATAAAACATATCCATCAGTATCTGTCGGAACTTTGGATGAGATGAAATTTTCGGTAGTTCGTGTATTCCTTGGAATGACGTTTGACATATCGCTAACAATTCTAATATTATCTAAAGGAGTCGCTCACTTTAATAAAAGGTGGCAAAGGAAGAAGTAAGAAATATCGACGAAACCAATAGCTTGTCTGTTACCTAAGGCTTTTTCAAACTGTTCTTCTCGCACTTTCATTATATCGATTCCCTCATCGGCAAGAAGCAGTCCAATGTAATATCCATGGATATTATCGCAACAATTGATTACAATATCGGGGCAAGGCGAGTTCGCATCACTGGTCGTTATATTATTCCATAGTTAGTTTACTTCGAAATCATGCTCCTTCTTCGCCTTGCCCTTTGTCAATATTGTCTATCGGTTCTTGTTGTAAGACCTTTGAACATTGGAGCATCTCGTTGATGTCAGTGTTTTTTTTTTATCGCCATTCGCCAGCATCCTTCATAACCCGAAAATCAGAGATTTAAGCAAAAAGATAGAAATTTTGGCTCGACAAATTTGAAAATAAATGCTATCATTTTAATGATACATTAATTTTTAATTAAAAATATAATAGATCTAATAGCTGCTTTTCTGTTTATTAAAAAAAAAATATTTCACATGTAATATGAACATGTAATATAGGCGTGCAAGAGGATAAGTGAATTAAATATTCAATGTTCAATAATTTAGAAAATAATATCATCATGACAATGCTTTATGATTATAAGAATAATACATGACTTAGTATAACAATCAAATGTTACTTAATTAATCTCATTCCAATATTAGAGAGGCAATCGTCAAGGGCGCGGTGATGAACGAGCCAGCATCCGATCTCCTATTAGTCCTCTTCACTCGACTTCTCTTGCACGTACGTCGATCGGTATCGGTTCGATTGGCTGCCTCCGGCGGCTCCTTTGGCAAGAACTGGCCTTCCACTCTTTTAATTTATTTTCCATCATTGTGGGCTGCTGTTGTGCACTCGTTTCCTCTTGAAAACGTTCCATTAAATTGGCGTGTGCTTCTCTCCTATTTTTCTGCGATTCCTGTTTTTCAATCATCTTCTGTTGTATTAGATGAGTCGAAGCCTTTATAACCGATTCTTTTCAACACATTCAATACTTTTAATAGGAGAATTATAATTTTATTGCTTTAAAAGCTGGGATTGTAAAGTCGTTTTATATTTCTGTACGACGATATGCATTTATCCTTATAATTTACATATATTAATTTATTTAAAGTCATTTTATTATGCTATTTAGTTATGTGTACTAGATATATTTTATGTTTTTCTTATAATAAAAATATTCATGGGCCTTATATATATATATATATATATATATATATATATATATATATATATATTATTACTTCAAAATATACTAAAATATATTATTGATTACTCACTCTTCTCATGTGTATCTGATAAAATTAATAATGTCTAATTTTACTCCTTAAGATGCATAATTTCGTATGTAAGATATTGGGAGTTTAGGAGCTATGATAATTATTAGTATCTGTTAATAATAAAAGGTTATGGGATTTCTGAAAAATCGATTGAATTAACGAGAAGAGGTATCAAAAACAGAGGGGGGGGGGAGCAAAAGCTTTTGAATCAATACAACATAAATTATATGCTGTCTTTCGCTTAGGTGTACAAGTCGAAAAAATCCCTTGGTAACAGGAGCTAAACTCGGGGATGTTTCGAAGGATTTCTTCTGTAGTCAATACTTTTACCAAGTGCAACTTTGCACACAGCTACCTGCATAAAGTAAGAAAATTAGTGTCTTCCACGTAACGTGTGTCTGTTGGGCGAGTAGAATTTTCAACCGCTCATAGCTGCGCCCGATGAATGCACCAGCCGGTTCTCACACTGCCGGTTTTTGCCGTCCCTCTTACCTTCTCTCATTCTATGTTTTTCTCCAGTCCTTTATAATATATACGGGGAGAAAGAAGAGGGTGCAGAGTGAAAGAGCGCTAAAGAAGAGGTGACGAGGAGAGGGAAAGGGGGAGTGAAATGGCGAACAGAATGGAGAGTGTAGGGAGAATAAGAGAGGGGAGAAGGAAAAAATGATTTTAAATTGCGTGACGCGAGAGAGACGCTGCTACTGTAGCGCGTTCACGTACCTCTCGAGATCATCTTTCCTGACAAGAAAGTAGCGAGTCGGTAGCGAGTCAGCGTAGGTGTGCTGCACATACCCTAAGGAATGAATACCTACGTATGTATAACTACAGAATACTGGAGATTATGTGGACGACGATGGGCTACATACAAGCACAGATCTTTTGTATTTTCAAGCGCGGGTGCATTATAACGAGTTGAATTCACTTTCCCGTCACTGTGCGAGGATTTGATTAGGTATAAACGTAACACGTCTTTTTTAACACGATGCGTAATATATTATTTCCTATCATAAATTTAATTTTATATATCTGACCTATTATGTACTAAGATAGCATGAAATAATATTCAACATTTAAATTAATATTTAAAATTTAAAAATGTTATAAAAACCTTTGCAAATAATTTAATGCTGACCAGTCAGTATCTTATTAATAGGTATGAAATTTGTTGAAGAATTTTTTAAATTTTCCCACTTTTAAACATCGACAAGGTACATGTATTCATTATGTATTTCAATATTATATTGCATAAATAATTATGATATTATAATTTTTCAAAAAGATGTATATGTATTGATAATTAAATTAATAAGAAGAATTCACGAAGAAGCAATTACTGGCTAATATTTTACTGGGTATATATCAGATAAATTATTAATTTTTGGGGTTAGATAACTTATTTAACGCCTGTGAAATTGTGTCATCCTGAATCTGAAAATTTCAATATGCATTTAGTAAAATATTTAAAAATAAAAATTCTCCCGATACTTACAAATTATCTAAAACATAAAGATTTGTTAATTAACGATTTAAGCATATATTTGATTGTTTACAGTAGGACATTTTATTTGTTTCGATGCTATTACATAAAATTGTATATCTTTATAATTTTTTAAGTCAAATAATAATTAATACACGATGAAAGTAGTCGGACCGTGATTTTTTGTTATCGAAGCAAGTACACGAATTCAAAAACAGTTAGTATAGTTTCGGTCTAATTCAACGCATTCAACTCGCTTATTCGATGAAATCAAGTCGAGATAGTCTGCGTACGATGTCAAAATCGATCAAAATCGATAAAAATATCCTTTACTTTCCAATACCGAGACTTTAATGCAGTATCTACTTAAGGAGTGCCGCGTGATTTGATGACTCACGTAAGTCTGGCCGCAAGAGGAGTAAAAAGGCAACATGGTATGCGAATCAAAATTGTATCTGTTGTTTTGATCCTTCCGTTGGGATAATTAACCAATCAGTCCATCGGCAGCCAGTAAATTTCAACGCAAGCGTCAACAAGGGCTATGACGCGCAGAGAAGTATGACTGGACGGTGTGATTGATTCTTAGCAGACATGGTGCAGACAATCCTTCGGAGGTTTTACCCCTCTCCCGCTCCGCAGCGTCATTACCAAAATCTCTCTCATTCTCACTTTTATTTATTCACTATCTTCACCTCTGCTTGATCACACGTACGTATACTCTCTTACTCTTGTACGCACGCGCGCGCATTTTACCTCTTTATTTTATCAATATTATAGAACAAAGCGAATCTTTTGACTCTTAGTAATATCTGATTGATTCTATATGTATATGTCAATTCCAATTCAAAAGTAAATTCAAGATTCAATATGCCATATTAAGACTGATGTATTGAATTTTATGGGGTTATGAGAAATGAGAAATCAAGATAAAAATGTTGCTTATGTTAGACGATCGATGTTGATCTCAAGTTATAACTGTAATTCACATAAGGCTCATTATGTCAATATTTCAATGATTGATTCTTTATCGCAAATTACTTTGTATATTAAGATTTATTCTCAAATCCAGGTACAGGATAGTTATCGTAAATATTATGAAGAACACGCAAGTAGTCGATATTATTTACAATTGTGACGATCAATGCACACTTTGCTCTGATTAGTCAGAATATTTGTATTTGAATGCGTTCACCGAAGTAACGAAGGAACAGTTAGTAAATAAAATAAATCTAAAATAGTTGAGGATTATAATGTATAAGGAAACAGAGTGCAAATCAAAAGAAAGCGCAAGAAGAGCGGAAAGAGTAACTGGTGGGGGTGGCCGAGAAAAACGTGAGGTGCAATCGAGTTTTGCAGTGACGATAATCTCGCGGTGAATGAGTAAGAGAGAGAGAATGAAAGCTGTCTAGAGTTGGGATGGGGTTGGGTTGCCTTGCGGGGGGTGGGGGAGGCGAGTAGCAACGGGAGGAGGCGACACGAAAGGGGCCCCGCGAGCGCAACATTATGATGCAAAGATGGCGCAGCGACGGCGGTGGCGGCACCCTAGAATTAGCCGGAGCACTCGCCATTGGCCGCCAGTACTCTGGCAAACCACTCCTTCGCCTCACCGATATTATAACAACCGACTGCATACGTTGCATACTAAAAGATACACGCGAGAGTTAGTCTGCTAAGAATTGCATGTTCTCTCTGCCTCTCCCCTCCTCTCACTCAAGCGCACGTACTCCCCCCTCCCCCAACCGTAATCTAACACACTCCGCTCTCTCTCGCTTTCTTTCTCTTTTTCGCCTTTGCTCTCACTTAGTTCATCCTGAGCCAGATTCATAGTTTGCCTTGACAACTACGCTTGTGTATTATGGCCTGTCGATTGCTACTGCAATGTGCGTGAAAAACGATGCCAAGTGATGCCAAACAATGCCATTAGGATTCGACAAGAAATACGTATGTGTCGTGCTTTTTGGTAATTTCAATGACACGCTTACTTTGCAGAATGCGAACAACTTACCTACGTAGACTAAGGTTCTCGAATCCAAATGTTTATCAATTTATTATCAAATCACATAATTGACTTGTGCCTCAGAGGCATAATTAGTTGCAACTTAATGCGTATTTAGAAGAAAAGTCTACTGTTTTTGATTTACGTAATGTTCAACGATGCTAGAGTGACTGACATAAATTTTCTATCTACTGCACTGCATTAGTTGTCTAGTTATTAAATGTCATTAAATGTCATTGGCAGTATATACTTTAATCGAAGCCTTATTTTATAAACGTGAAAATAATTTAAATATCTTAACGTAAATATCACTGTTAAGTGAATAATAGTATTAGGAAAAAATTTAACTTTTTGAAAGGTTTGGAGAAATACAAATGTAACTTAAAATTTTATTTTATTTCACTTTGTTTTTTGAAGAGCATGTTTCTACTGTAATATTTCTAAATTCAGTCATTTGCATCATATAAAGTAATTACTTTATATGATATAATATATTTTGTATGACATAATATATTTTAAATATGACTATATACGAAAATTTAATCGAATGAATATTTTTATTTATAATAAAGCCTTTTATCTGGCTACTAGAAAAAGTAAAGTTTTAAACATGTTTTATTTCTATTTATTTTAATCTATCTGAATTATGTTAGCTATACTTCTATTTTCGTTAAACAAAAACCCCTTAAATGTTATATTACAAATTATGTATTTAAAAAAAACAAAAAATTAAACAAATAATATTAAAATTCCATTAAATATTAATGTAATATAATATTATATGATATTCTTATATTTTATTTATACCATTACAAGTGCAATATCACGCCAAAGCAACTATTTTAACTAATTATAGAAAATATATAAATTATGTTTTTACATAAATATAAGTATATTTTAAATAAATATAAATATAAAAATTAAAAATCTCAAAGACATGCTCACTAACGTTATCATCGCTAATAAATTTTTAAGAAAGAATAAATTTCTATGAAAAATGAATTATAAGAAATAAAAAAAAGAATTAAATTGTTAATATTTCCAATAAATTATTAATGAAAGCAATAAAATTTTGTTCATTCTACTGCCAAGAAAAGTAAAGAGGGATGCCATATTCTTTCATTTTTATACATGTGCGGTGCATTCTTCACATCATAATTATCAAAATTTTTTGTGTAATTTTACTTTGATCTAACTGAATTCTAACTTATTCAAAAGTTTTTCAAAGCAAAATTTGAAGGTGATGGTCTTTCGCTTTAAGGAATTACTACAGAAATTGCTACAGCCTTTAAGGAACGACTCTCATTCTTCTGCATGTTTAATGTCTTCATGATGTTCACATCTTTCACAATAAACTTCTTTACATTTGTTAAAATAATTTTAAGCTATTCAATATGCAAAATAAAATTGGTACCAATCTTTTCAGTCATTACTTCCAATTTATAAATTGTTGTAAAACAATAAAAATGTTATTAAAAACATTATGTTTATAAAATTAATGAAATTGTCATATGACGAATGTTTTTATATTTTAATTTTATTATACAATTTATTATACAAATTTTAATATAAGTATAATCTTAAAGTAAAGATTATTCAAATTAACAAACTTGTTATAGTTAATAAAAAATTGACTGTATTCATGAAAGATATGAATTTTGTTTTGATTAATATTAATAATATTTTTTTTAAATTGTGGATATTATAATTATGGATATTGTGTATATTCATAAAAATTACAAATACTATTTTTTCAAAATTTCATTCATGTTCTTTATTAATGTAATACGTAAATATACTATATAGTACATGCACGTGTTCTATAATTCAAGCAATAATTGCTTTATTATAATTCAATGAATTTTTAAAGATGTTGAAAAATACCAATATAATTAAACAATTGTTTATGATAACTAAGGATTATCATTCATATTTCAAATTAAGGAGATTATTATTTACTCTTTAATGTAATACTACTTTCAAAAATAGAATTTGATGTATTCAATCGGACTCACTCATATTGATGAAAGTTCATTTAATAATGTAAATTAATTTTTTTTACATACCATATCTCTATCTTATATTTTTAAAAAGTAGGTAACTTCATATCTTAAATTATTGATAATTGTTTTGTTTTTTAGTAAAATATAAAAATAATAATAATTGCCTATGTTAATGGAAATATTTCTAGGAACAATTACGAATTAATTATTTTAACCAGTTTAAAAAATTTAAAAATGGAACAATAACTAAATGATATAATTTTATTATTTACCATACATTTTACATTTTAATTCTTCATATAAAATTACAATTAAAATTATGTTAATAATGTTGATAATTTTGTTTTGTAAGTAGTACAAGATTTTATTTAGTTTTTTTTTTAGTTTTTATAATTATAATTATTATTTTATTATTATTATTATTCTATTATTATTATTATATTATATTATTATTAATATATTATAATTATTAATAATAAATATTTGTATGTTTCAGAACAAATATTCCTAAATATTAAATTAATTTTTTATTTAGGAATCTTTTAAAATTTATAAAATAAAATTGAATTGAAACAGTAAGGAAATGCATTATAGAGTAAACATCTATGTATATAAATAGCAATACATTCCAAAATATTCACAGACCAAATAACAACAAACAATAAGTTGGAAGTATAAGATCATTGTGTGCTAAGAAATAATGGAATCGTAAGTAAATTAAAAAGACAACTTTGGAGGTAGTAGACCATTAGATAATGTAGGTGGTATCGCAACATGGGGAAAACTTAGCTACTATCATACGGATGACGTCAAAATATATCAACTGTCGTTGGGTATTCATTCTGATGGTCTAAACTGAATGGAGGAACAACAGCAGTAACTGTACCCTCTCTATTCCTTTCCCATCTCTCTCACACTGCCTCTTTCATTCTCCTTCTTTCCTTTTAACTTTCTATCTACCATAAACTTTCTACGTCCGTCAACAATTATTGCCCGAAACCCCTATTTATTTTTATTTCTTTGTTTGCAAACATCCATTTAATGAACGGCGGAATCGGGTATATCAGTATAAATATAAATAGTCAAATAATAATGAAAATCTGTACATACCAGTAGAATAGGAAAATAAATTTCTTGATAATCATTAAAGTTATTTGTAAATTTTTTATAATTTATGTTTTAATAATATGATTCTTAGTATTAATAATATAAATAAAATAATTAGTTTTGATTTTACTATTGTAACAAGCTTATTATTATTATAGATTACAAAATAAAAATTTTGACATAATCATGACATAATGAAATTCATATTAGGGAATGCACATATTTATGGTAGCAAAATTACTTCTTGTTTTGAATTGTAGTATTTTTAAATTACCAGAAGTTTTACATAATTTGCATACGAACCTAATTTACCTATTTAGTGAATCTAATACATCACTTATTTCAAAATAAAATTTAAATTGCTTAGATATTTCAATATTTTATATTTTATATATACTTAAATTAAATTATATAGAATTTCTATAGAACGGAGTCTTACTGAATATTAAACTTATAGTATCTAAATACAAACTTGTGAAGTGCAGTTAAAATGATAAAGAAAATATTTTATAAATTCACAAATACAATGTAATGGTTTAGCTGCCTTTAGGTAATATAAATAATATCAGAAAATTTTACTAATGAATCAATGTAGAATTCACGGAATAAGTCGTGTTTTAGTAAGTATGATGATGGGCTTGCTCGCAGAAAAAAAGTAATGGTAATGTTAATATTTAATAGAGTAACTTGTATATATGTATGTTGTGCGTGCGCGCGCGTGTTTTGGAGAGAGAAATAGAGCGAGACAGAAGAAGCAATGGAGAGAAGTTGAGTAAATGCTGAGTATATCCCGTCGGGGGGTTCGAGCAATATGATTTACATTTTGAGGTTATATTGACCATTCGCCACACCTGCAACAATGTCGACGCCTCCGGGCGCGTCGCTAAGGATGACCGGGCTTCGACTCTCTTCGAAAACTAATATCGTCTTTCTCTTGACCGGTGTTCTATGCTCTTTCTCCCTGTTGTCATTTAATTCGACTTCATTTTATCGATTCTTACGTGCACTTGATCGGAACCGTATCCCGACGGCGCATTCTCTAAAATCTCATGAAAACTTCCACTATTTGTGTTCGCTCAAGTTTAATATTTGACCTCTTTGCCATATGTATTTTGGGAGAGTGCATTGGAGATAGAACTGTATAATTTCACTGTGGCATAGGTCTAAAGTTTTAGCATTTGATTGAGTATAATTTGAGGAGGAAAAAAACATATTTAGGCCAATTACAGTAATAAATATTGAGCTTTACTGTTTTATGATTTGAAATTGTAATGTTCCTGTATGGCTAATTAGGTGGCCTTTGAAAAGACAAATTGGATAAGAGAATTTTGTATTTTATTATTCTCTAGCATCAAAAATATCATAATTGTTAGAAGAATCAATTAGAAATTCATAAGAATGAAATATAATGAATGATTTCAATCTAAGATAAGGTGCATAGTATCACTGATATTTACGTTCCCGGCGCAAATGCTCTCAACAAAAATTCAACAAATTAACTTTCATATTTCAAATTATCTTCATATAATATACTCGATAGGAAATTATATGAAATTATACTCACATTATCTAAACTAATAACCTATCAATAAGTTTTATACATGGATTATTCATCAAGATCAATTTTCATATATACATATATATATATATAATGTCAAGTCAAACAAGTAGTCAAAATTAATGGTAATTGTTCGATATAATCAAATTCACTTTATATTTAATTTAGCAAGATGAATAAACTATTTTTAAAAAATTTCTTTTAACTTTTACAGAGATAATTCGTTTTTTCTTACCTATTGATGCGCACACATATACGTATACGAATATAAGAAAACCGACGCAAACGTGCAACGAATTTAATATAAAACTTGGGAATTGTTAGGTGTGAAAATGGTGCTTCTTCTCCTATTAAATGTTAGAGTGCAAGCGTCCGTGGAGCAACTGGTTAGATTGGCATCAAGCACGTCATTACAATTCATAGTTTGCGGGCGAAACTTTCAGCTGATACTAAATTCTGCGCACCCTAATCTCTTTGTTTACCCCGACTCTTGCACGCGTATATGGGAATTTGAGAATCGCGACTGTAACATTTTGATGGAATTTGACGAATGGATAATGGCCGTAGATGGTAGAAGGGAAATCTAAAAATTTAGACTCTGGAGCTCACACCAACGGAGTCGATTAGATGTATAGAATGTTTTTAACTAGATGTATATCATGACTTTCCATTGAGAATCTGGAAAGGGATGGTTTTCATTCACGAGCTAAAAGTAATAGTAGGAAATACTTTCGGAGTGGTTTACTTCCTTAGGTAGCGAGCATTTTGGATGCGTAATCGTTCGGTCGCGGCGGAAGTTAGTTGAAAGTACGCATGCATATCTGAAATATTAGTTGTAGTATGGGAAAGCTGGAGCAGGAGAGGTGGGAGCGCAAGTACACATACGCACGAGTGGCGAGGAACGCACGAGCGCTCGAACTGACAGCATCTGGGTACTACGGTAAGCTCGAGTCTCGCGATACATATATCCATACAAAGCCGTCTGCTGAATAATATTACACTTAACTCTCTTGCATCCACTTCGATGATTATAGTTGCAGGAACGTCGATAGTAGTTAGAGCGTATATCCTGTGCGAATGCTAATTCCTCGAGGCGCTCGCCGCCTCGGCCCGGGCGCCCGCTAAAGGCTCGCCATATCGAAGAGACTTAGTTCTGTGTAAGGGGAAGTCACCGTGCATGTGTACCTGCGTGTGAGAGAAGAAAAGAGAAGGAGAGAGGGAGAGAGAGAGAGAGAGAGGGAGAGAGAGAGAGAAAGTAAGAGAAAGATATCGACTTCTTCCTTTTTTAATACCTTTTATTTTCAGCCGATTAAGGGATTAAAGCATTTGAAGGATTTGCCTTTGGCTCAAAACTATCCTGGAATATGTGGTTTCGTCAGCTGTCCGAGTGCTTTGTCCGTGCGAGGAAGGGAGGGAAGTTTTTATTTTTATTTAAACAAGCTTCTATATACTGAACGAATATAGCCGTATCTTTCAAGTGGGCGTTTTCCAATTCTTTCCTCCGAGTTGCAATCCACCATCTATGATTTCAATGATGGTGTTTTTATACTGAATGGTGTATAGAAAATTATGCAAATTACGCGGTCGACTGTTCTTCTATTAGTTTCAAATTATTTTGCCATTTTTGACATAACGTGGAGTTCGCATTAGTTTGTTTCTACAACAAATCGAATCTTTCAAATTTCTTAAAATATATTTAAATTATAAAGTGATTTTATAAGTCGTTATAATATCTGAACCGTTTATCATTGAACTATATTAGAATTTTCGTTCCATTATCTAGTATAATACATTCTTCAGATATATATATATATATATATAAGTTTCATAAGCTTATTAAAATTGTTTCAGAAAAATATATTCAAATACATTTTAATTTTCAATGAAGATTTGCATTATTTTCGTTGTTTAATTCTGAGTTGTTAGACAAAAACATGTTGTATAAAATAGAAAAATGTGTTGCTCGACTATATTAAATAGCAATTTCTCATGGCGATGATTTTCCAAAACAGCTATGTGTCGTCCCTCGAAACAGGGCAATGTGAAAACGGTATGGAAATGAAAATCGAAATCCACTTTGCCAGTGGAAACATCTCGGGAGGGTCAGCCGCGAGTTATCTACAACCCTCGCTTTCCCGCGCAGACGACATTATCTTCGCTTCGATTTCTTTCTTCCTTTTTTGTTGACCTGCACCGTTATTGCTCATCCATTTGATTTTATTTCATATTTTTCGTAATATTCGGTCGAGATAAAAAACAATTTATTTGCTTCCATTTTCGTACTTTTAAAATTGTCTTTTGATAATTTAGTTATATTTCAAAGTCTATAAGTTTCTGTGGTTTTAAATTAAATTTTAATAATTCTTTGCGCTTTTTCTGTTCTTCTGTTGCAATTGAAGAACACAATACATTTTTCTCTGCAAATATACATTACATAAAAAAAATTAATTTGCTATAGTAAATAAGAATTACTTTAAACGAAGTCGTATACAAAATTGAATGCATAATAATAAAAAGGCCCATTAAAAGATGTTGAATATATTTTAGAAACTGATGCTCGAAAAGAATAAGAAGGAGCAAAGTAAAATTAGTTTAAAAGAGTGCAAAGTTCGTACAAGCTTACTACCGAGTCACAAAGCCTCACCTTTCATGATGTCGTAATTCAGTATTTTATTGACGATCGACGAAAGATTACGGCTCAATATTTTATGCGTAAGCTGGATAGACGAAAATCGAAGAGATCATAAGAGAGAAATAGTAAGAGAGATAGAGCGAGAGATAGATAGATAGATAGATAGATAGATAGATAGATAGATAGATAGATAGATAGATAGATAGATAGATAGATAGATAGATAGATAGATAGATAGATAGATAGATAGATAGATAGATAGATAGATAGATAGATAGATAGATAGATAGATAGATAGATAGATAGATAGATAGATAGATAGATAGATAGATAGATAGATAGATAGATAGATAGATAGATAGATAGATAGATAGATAGATAGATAGATAGATAGATAGATAGATAGATAGATAGATAGATAGATAGATAGATAGATAGATAGATAGATAGATAGATAGATAGATAGATAGATAGATAGATAGATAGATAGATAGATAGATAGATAGATAGATAGATAGATAGATAGATAGATAGATAGATAGATAGATAGATAGATAGATAGATAGATAGATAGATAGATAGATAGATAGATAGATAGATAGATAGATAGATAGATAGATAGATAGATAGATAGATAGATAGATAGATAGATAGATAGATAGATAGATAGATAGATAGATAGATATATAGATAGATAGATAGAGATAGATAGAGAGAGAGAGAGAGAGAGAGAGAGAGATTGACTTCCACGTTAGAAGGTTATGCAGTCACATTGGGCTTAATCGACTGGAAGGTTGTGGAAGCGATGCATTCTCCTATACGTGTGTGGTCCATGACGCGCGAGCAGATTTGCAGCGCTTGAATTACACGAGTAAAGTTATATGAAAATATTTACTCCCTAGCGGGGTGAAAGAAAGAGAAAGAGAAAGGGAAAGGAGACGGTTGTGCGGGTCATTCGAGAGGCCTGATCTGATTACCTCCTTTTCTCGCTGTCAATGTCGAGCTCCCATAAACGCTCGACTTGTGCCCATATTTCGTTACAGAGTTCGTCTCCAAACTTTTTCTTTTCCTATTGTGCTTTGTTTTCAACAGTAATTCTTTATTCAAGTATTCATGTAAATTATACAGTTTCTAATGTAAGTTTGAACGTTAAAAAAAATATATATTTGTAGTTATTTTCTTTTTATTTATAATTTGCTCGTTTTTAAGTTCAACCGAATATTCCTAGGATAACCTAAGATATATAAAAACTATACAAAATAATTATGATACGGTAATTAAACCGCATTAGTTTATTTTATTTCATTTTAGCATTTGAGCGTGCATTAGCAGTGTAATAACAAGTTAATTACATGAATGTAACAAATTACGAATATATCAGCGTGAGTGTATAATTAATTTACTACTGGCCGTTTTTAAATATGGCGAGACTTTTTCAATAATCAGTAGTTTGATCGGTAAAAATTAACAACGGGAATAAATTTTCTAAATCTGTTATAATAACTCTGGAAATTCTTTTGGAACTATAAAAATAACCAATGTTAACTAATAACTGATATACTGCTGGATTGCATGCGAGTCGCATATATTTGAAGTCTCAATTCATAAATTAGATCGATAGCAAATTATCAAGAGTATTGGTAGAATTTCAGTGGCGTAGAAAATACTAACACTGTAATCATGTTTTTGTAATCCTTGAACGATAACATGAGATAAATATTCGATATAATGGCCTCGTAAAAATATGCATTGTGTATCAAGTACTCATCTGCATTGCGATATTCAATGCAAAATTACTGTTGTGCTTGATAAAGTAAGTAATAAAGCACATAAGAAATTTCTATTGACTTCTTCTGTTTCAGTCGTTCACAGGTTATTCTTGTTAACTGCACTTTAAAACTTAATCGAATTAGTTATATAAATGTTTAATAATTTAACAAATTTCAAGTCTTTGAATACTATGCTTTTAATAATATTATTTTAACTACAAAGTCAAGAAATATATCTTTCAAAATCATTGTCTTTATCGTTTATCTGATTATTATTTAATATATATTAACATTTTAATCGTATATGAGTAAAAACTTTTATTAAAAGAGTTAATGTACATATAATGTGGCTTTTCTGATAATATGATGGTTAAAATTTGTTATTCAAGTATATTTTTCATGCATCAGATTATAGAATATCATTGTTTTATTACTGATAAAAAAGATAACATTATTCATTAGAATGAGATAGAAATAGGTATTGATAGATCGAGTGATACAGAGAGAGTGTGAGGGGAAAATGAGAGAGTGAGAATCTATGTATATGTACATGGGTATCAGATAGAAGATGAGAGACAAAAAGAATGAACGAAAAAATCCAAAAAAGAGGGCGATGAAATCCGAAGAACAGAGTCGCGGGGGGATTTCATATCTTGGAACATTTCTCTTTATCAGCGTGCGACAGCAGCTGTTCTTAGCGAATCTCTCCTGAGCGAAACGCGTGTTTTATTGCCCGAAAACCAACAGATATCGGGATTATGTTGCCCATTGAAGACGCGCAACTTTACTCTATATACTTATCTCTATTACTCTTAGTTTCTCTTTGTAAATTTTTATTTCATGCTTCTATCAAGAATGGTTTCATATTGAATTATTATGAAATTATCGATAAACTACTAATTGATAAATTAAAATTGCTACTATTAAAATAATTGACATCAGCATTTCACATTCTGTATATATATATATATATATATATATATATATATATACACAATATATATTTCCGTATTTTAATCTAATATTCGGACGTATATTTTATATATTTCAAATCCAGTCTATTGTTGAACATCGTATACATTCATACATCTTTTAATATTGTTTAATATATACACAGAATCATCAATAAGAGGATTAAGAGTAGCTACATATATGTATTTAGATCGTTCTCCAGTATCGGATGCAGAGCGAATATTCGATTTTTGCTTATAAAAAGACGGATGTTTCGTTGAGAAACGATCGGATTTCCTCTTGATCTTTCGATCCAACCCCTGAAGAAATATTTCTTGATGCTGTTTAATGCTTCGAATCGTCATGTTCTTTTCTCTCTTTGTCGTATTTTTTTTCCGTTCTCGTCAAAGTATACTTATATTTATTCTTTTTTTTTTATCGATCACTAAAGGAAGGCAGTGAATTTTTCTTTCTTCATAATATCACATTAAATTTGATGCACGATGAGAAAAAATAAGAAGGCAAATGAAAGAAAGAGAAAGAGAGAGAAATCGACTTACTATGGTTCGGCTCAACCGCGATTACATCGATAAACATCTATATGCTTTTACTCATGAGTTTATTTTCTTTGCTCAGAATTATGTATTCTTATGAGTAGTGATAAATGAGTTGATATAATGATAAATATCTACAGCTGTTGAATTGATTGTTTATAAATTAATATTTTAATAATATTAAATTTTTTATTACATTGTAAATGAGCGGTATCTGATATTTAACAAACACCATATTTAATATCGTGCAATGATTTGTATTAAAACTGTACTTTATACATTTTCACCCAAGTACTATACTATTTTAGAAAGTTACAAGTTATCATAAATGAAAATGTCAGTAAAATGCTTAAATAAATTCAATAAGAATACATTAGTTTAAAGTATTATTAACTAACATCATTTCAAAATATTTTTCAGCGTACAATTATACAGCATTCAATTTTAATTTCCATCAGTTTATCTTTTAAAGTTATTTTACCTATAAAAGTTTGATATAAATTAAAATTTTTTAATTATTACTCTTTTTGAATATTTACACACACACACACACACACACACACACACACACACACACACATATATATATATATATTGGTTATTAAGGAGGAAAGAAATTTCGATAAATTTATTGTTATTCTTTCGTAATAACGTAAAAACCATTTGGAATATTAGACACGTATATAAGATTTTTTTAAAGTCAGCTGATGGATAAATATACTTACATTTCACATCAATCAATAAGAGTGGAATACAAGCCGAGTATACTTATCACTAGCTAAATCGTACTAAATCTTAAACTATCATTTACTATTTTTTTTTGACGAGTGTGGAATACGTCAACAGGACTTGTCATTATTTACAAAGACAAAAGTGAAGCAGAAAAGACAGTGAAAACAAAACAGTCATCTACGAGCACCCAAATACATATAATGTACGTCGATGATATTTCATTTTCTTCCATATTTTTCGGGTAAATAAAAAAGGCACGCAGAATACAAGGGAAAAGGGCCACGATAGCAAGGGATGTCGCCGAGTGTTTTAGCTTATCGCGTTTGTACGCTTATGGCCAAAATATCGCGCCTTTCTCTCCCCCGCTTTCTCCTTCACTCACCCTCATTTCTTCTTCCCCGGGGGAGACATACGGCCGTTTAATGGTGATTTTTTCGTCGCGAGCATGCGTGTTTTCATCCTCCCGTGGACATTTCTACCCTAGACCCAACTGCGTGTCTCTGTCTGCCATCCGGGAATCCGAGGTCAAAATTATTTCTCTCTCCGAATTTTCCCGTCTTTTCACTTTCTGATATCTCGATAGGTCGGCGATGATCGATTGGCATTTTAGCCTAAGTGATTATATACGGCATGTTACTGTTGTTATTTTAATTGGAAGTACTATACCACCATTAACATTAGAGAGAATAAACGATATAAGATGTGACTGTAGAATTCTTAGTAATCATCGTTATTGCAATTGATCATTTGCACATTCATACAATATATGCTAAGTTTATGTGGCATTTTCTTGCGTGTTTCTTTTTTCACTACTTATTTCTTACAGTCAAGATAAATTAATAGAAGCAAAATTTGTACTAAAATATATTATTCTAGGATCGATATATGATATTATATTGGTAAATTTTAGTCAAATTCTTTTCTGTATTCGAAGTATTTAAGAACAATGTAATATTTTCAGACGCTTCAGATAAATTTGGATAATTTATGTTATTTCTTATTTGTGTTTCATTCTTATTGTATGAGTGACCATAAAATACTTACAGGCATTTAAAATTTTAACTACTATTATTGCATGGTTAAAAATAAATATTATTTCAGGAACTAAAATGATTATTCTATTGTTAATTTTTTGTTGTATATATATATATATATAATACAATGTATTAAATTATTGTTAATTAGTAAAGTCTTTATAGATATAAAAATATAATTTGAGAATATTAATTAATGATTTAAAGAGACTCAAATGAATGTACAAAAAATTCATTTTTATACATTTAGGAATGTGAACATAATAAATAAATCAGTTTTCATTATTTTATAAAATCGAATATTTTCAATGTCAAATCATATGATGCTTATATTCAGTATCTGTATTGATAAAATAAAAATTTTAACTTCATCTTAATCAAATGGGTACGTTTTAGTACTTTATTTAAACACTAAATATGAGTATAACGTGAGTCTAATGCACACATCTGTCAATTTTATTATAAAATTTCATATCCGAATATAAGGCGTGTATTTGATAAAAAATATCCTATCTTTACTCTAATAGTGCGGATAGGAATTAAATTCTTAAAGTTTCCTTCATACGTACTGAAAAGTCGCATTCCACGAATCCCCTGTCACGCTCCCCAAGGGATCCGATATTAATTTCCATAAATTTCTTTTCAAAACACGGCCATGCATCTCTCATGACCCCTGCATTTGCCTTTGCTCCTTATATACGTATAAGAGACTTCTCTGTTTGCTTTTTAATCCAAGTATGCAAAGAACGTCATTCTTCTCTGTTTTTTATAACAAGTAGAGCAAGGGAAAGAACGCGGGCTCTGCATAATTGTAATATTTATGAGTGCCGCTGTTGTTTCTTATGGTACAAATTTGAATGTGAGTACTGTTTCTTTTTAAATGAAAGAGTCGGTCTTAGAAATTTTACATTATTTATGTGTTCATTTAAAACTATTGCCTTGTCAATCAAATTTAAAGCATTATAGAAAGTCTATTTATCATCAAGCCTTGATATATAATAATTTAGATAAGAAAAAATGTTAAAAATTATAAAAATTAAGCTTACTTAGAATGTAAATTCATTAAAAATTCATTTAGGTAATGTAATTGTGCAATAAGTAAAAAGTAAAACCCCAGTTATGCAGAGCAAGATTTACAATATGATAAAATCGCTAAAAAATAAAGTGAGGAAAGTGGTAAGGAATATACTGTAGTCAAGAGTTTTAAATCTTTGGCATTTTATAATCGGTTATTGCAAAGTAAATGTAGCTGCCGTTTGGTCTAGCTGCTGATTTGCTCATAATTGACGCGCACGCGGGAAATCGTCTGCGTTATATGATAATACGTAAAGTAGTGCATGATAAATGATTTTGTCCTGCGGTTATTTCACAATTTTCAGTTCGTTTCAAAACCAGAGGGGTAATTTTATCTTTGAATTATTATGAAAATTATACAGAATAGTCGTAAGTGTGTAATTGGAGATTTGCATGAAAGCTGTTTTGTTTTATGTTGTAATGGAGTGAAAAACATATTTTCATTGCAAATTTCTTGTTCTTCTCTACGTAGAAGAGATGTAGGATAGAAAATAAAAATTTTAAAGTATATACTTTTCTATTGAAAATTATAATAAATTCTTCAATTGCTCTTAAGTGCCATTATATATTGTATTTACAGAGGTATTCGTTTATATTATAAAATTTGAATTTATTAAAATTAATTTCAACAAATTATACTAAAATTATTTTCACTTAAAAATTCTTATATTTCTTTGAATGAAATGTTCTGCTATGATTTTAATTATAGTAATGAATTATGTAAAGTTGAATTTAAATAAAAGTAAACTTTATCAATTCAAAGTCGATCAATTCCATAAGTAAAAAGATTAAATGTTCGAATGTCATTTGCCATTTTTTAAATATCCATAATGTGTAACTTATTTATAGGAAAGATTTTATGAATTCCATCGTGGATCTTTGCAAAAAATTTCATAAACTAAAAATCTTCAAACTGTCACATAATTTTTTATTTTACTTTATATAATGATCATGCATTTTCAAACGCGTTTATGTATAATATAAAGAAATATAAAGCTTTATATTTTTAAATGATTAATTTCACATTGTTTAATCTACATTCTATAAAATTGCATATCCATATAATTATTTTGTAATATATAAAAATTATTATAAAAATTTTGTATTCATTATGATAATTATGATTTTTCATTATGTTTGGCATATATTGTTACATTTACATAAAAATTTGAGAATTCATATTAAACATAATGTTAAAATATAAAAGTATTACAAGTTTTTAAAATTATTGTTAATTGTATTAGTTTGATTAACATTTATTCATTAATATATTTGCTATAATTTTCAAAATATGTATTTTGAATTTTTTGTATTATAATTAAAATCTATTAAGGATTTTATTAAGGGTCAATTATAACATAGATTCGCATTTGCTGATTGTAAGATTTTGAATCTAAATAATAATCTATTAATGAAATTATAATTCGTTGAATGACTATTGGACACAGTGCATCCAATCCTGAATAAGCGTATAATCGCTATATTACAATTTCTGTTGTACTGTCACACTTTTTATTCACACTATTACTGTCACCCAACAGTTCCATTACCACTACTTCGCTTCATTTCAGTCGGAATGAGCCTGCATGCGCTTACTTCGACGCCTCTTTTTTACCACTCGTTGTTTATACAACGTAATGGGCAGACCACTTCGCTATTCTCTTTCGTTTGCTTCGTACTTGATAACGCCCCCGAGATTGCCGTATTAAACATCCAGGAACGAGAAAATAGCAAGGCAACCCTTCAAAGCCTTTACATATTCCATCTCATAAGCGTGTATGCTTGTGATTCTCTGCGAGTCTGGTGTTTCTCTATCGATTCTCTCCTCTGTATTTTTTTTTTTTTTTTTTTGTATTGCGGCGAATAATCGAAATTATGCGTATGAGTCGGAATCTAGAGCGGGATATAGTGTCAGTCTATCTTGTCAAAGTCGTTTTTAATGAAGCGAGTTATATATGAACTCAAATAGTATATCCTTCCTTTAATCATCGTACTGAAATGAATTAAACTATAAATTGTGAAGCTTATATTCTATACGAAATTGAATACATATTTATATTATGATATTTAATAAACTTGAAGATTAAATTTTATTTAGACGTAATTTTAATTAATTTATATAATATAGAAATATAAATATTAGTAGTGGCGGGATTTTAAAATTCCATTGGAAATAAAATTATTATAAGGAATCATAATCAGTGATAATTTTTAATGAGCAATATAAGGTTAAACGTGACTGAGAATGATATTAAATTGAAGCATTAAGAAGAGAACATCCCTCGTTACGGTTAGAAAAATTATGACAGATAGCCAAATAATTTCTAAATCAAGATCTGAAATAAAAGTTGTTGAATTTATAACAAGCAAATTATCGAATGACTGGATCGTGGAATGGAGGGAGAAATAAAAGATTTTCTCTTATTCTAATTGAGCGACTCGTCGCGTCAGATCTCGCGCTCAGATCTTCTATCTTTAGCGAAGCGAAAACGCGCCGAATCTTTCCTGTGTACCACTGTCACTTCACGTTTCCCTTCGCATGTTCGGCCCCAGAGAGTGAAAAAAGAAAAGAAAACTTATGTTGCCAACATTTTTTGGTTCACCGTAAATAAACGTGAGGACCGTCATTCAGCGAATGAATAATGTTGTTCATATTTTGATTAATGGAATTTAAATAATAAGGACTTCTATTATCTATATTATTGTTCATTTTTACTTTTTGTTTATCTTAAAATTTATGAATACACCGATTATTGCAATTATAACATCAGCTTTTAGCAATTAAGTCATAAAAATGAATGAAATTATTATTTATAATCGTCCAGCCAATATAAAATTTAATTACATGAATGAAATAAATATTTCCTATCGCTAAGATATTATTTAAGTAAATAAGAATTTTCATTTTTTGTCAAATTTTTATTAGTGTTTTAACAATATTACATAACATAAAAAGTAACAAATGCTATTACTATAATTATGATAAGAAGGATAAGTAACAGTTAGTTTTTGCAAAAAAACTACTTAGTTCATAAGATAGACTACGAGACCTAAAATTAAACATTTTATTTTTGAATTGAATTTGTTTGTCCTAAAAAGTTTTACACACATTCATTCTCACAAAAGTAGATAAGAAAGTGTAGTGAAAAAGGAATAAAAGCAAGAGTAAAGCAAGCATGTGGTGACATGTTAAAGAAGAGATGATCGAAGGAAGAAGAGTCGAGAGGGCTGGAAGAGGAACCTCCAAATAATACAAGTATTGGAGGTGGTGGCAGGTGGAAGATAGGCGACCTCCCCGATCGGCTGGGCTTCTTCGGCGACGAGTATCGCGTTTCGGCGCGCCTTCGAAGCGAAATCGACGAGCGCAAAGGAGAAGAAAAGAGAATGACGGCACAGAGTTAATTGGGGGATGGCCTCGTCGAAGCCGGACCGTCATTAATGCAAATCGAAAGTCTCGAGTTGCACTTGTGAGAGCTTGAGGGGGAAATGGAGATTTCTACGAATGATCAGTGGTGACATCCATCGGGACATCAGCCGTGAGTTTCTGTCTCACCGACTCCTTTTTGTCTTTCTGGCCTTCATAACTCTCCGATTATCGAAAGGACTCGTTGCTTGTTTCTTTCACTAGAAATTTAATACGTCTTTCGCACAAAGCCATCTCTTATGGACGCTGTTTTTTCTGTTTTATTAATTTGAAAAATACAGAAATTCACAAACATGTATTACTAAAGACACATTAAGTCACCAGAATATTATTTTCATTCATGTAGACAACATTATTGATTGCCTTATTCATTTATATACTTTAGAACATAGTTAACAAACAGCATAACAAAATTTATATAAATAAAATTAAGACAATTCTTATTCACCAGAAAAATTATTTTATATCACAGTTTATTTTAATTTTTGGTAAATTATTATTCGCGTTTTTCATTTGAAAAAAATTCATTTGTATGTACAATAATATTCACTCCAAACCAATGCCCCGCTTATTAATGAATTTATGAAATTTTCATTCTAAATATTTATTATATGATATATAGCTATAAAATCAATTTTAATAATCGATTTCAAAATAGCGTTTGAATCTAATTGCAGACCGAAAAGCCCACGCTCAGACTGACGTACAACAAACAAGCTATTAGCATAGTACACATAATATAGTGATAATACGCACGATTACGTTTGGCAATGGGGTGAGAGCGAAGGGCGGGTAAAGTCGAAAATTGATGTAGCAACGGAAATAGAAGAAGAAGAAGACATAGACGCAACATAAATGGTATAATGGCTCTCGGAGCTCATCGCTGTTATTGCGAAAGTGCGCGCACGCACATCTTGTATGATGACAAACTCCTCACTATTCCTATCCACGAAACGCGACCGATGAAGAGAAGAGGGGCGAGAATAACGGCAACAACGACGACGACACCAAGTGCGGTATTATCGATTGTGAAGAGCGCTAATGGAAAAGTATATACGCCCGCGTGTCTCTGAAAAGATAAGATATCAAGATAGTTTGATAAAAAAAAAAAAAAAAAAAGAAAATGTGCATCTCTACTCCGACACACGATCATGCTGCTTTAATTTTTCTTATTCGTGATGGATTGAAATTCGTTTAGTATATCTACAGTGCTTTCAATCGATTATTTTATAATACATAGAAGTCCTGCTGAGTTTTTAAAAAATTTTTAGGCATAGGTAACATTTTTTCAATATATGGTCTTAGAGATTTTCCAGTAATCTTACATTTCTCTTTTTAATAAATTTAAAAAAGTTCTTTTACCTGCACTGTCAATTAAATTAAATATAGTTTTAAGTTTTGCAATAAGTTTTCAAATTTTTTTTTTTCACTTTAACAAAATTAATTTTTTATAAAGCTCGTTATATTGATACATAAATTGTGTCCTATTATTCTTATCTGCTATCATATCTTATGTATTAAAAGAGAATTTTTTATTTTAAAATTAGTATACATTAGATATTTTTATATTTCACTTAAACGAAATATCTTTAATTATATTTTTATAATTAATATGTTGAAAATCATAATTTCTACATTCATATAATATTTGTGTACGTGTGTTCCAATTAATATAATTAATATAGTATGCTTAGTCAATAATTGAATGTAATTGAATTACTTTTATCAAAAATTGAACTATTACAAATTATAAAAGTCTTTAATCATAGCTTGCCCTTTATAATATTTAAAAAAACAAATGCATTGATGAGGAAGTTCGAAAAATTTCTAACTAATGAGTGTACATAAATAATTCAAGAAGACAAATAGAAGCCGTAGATAGAAGTTGGTAAGGTGTCAAGGTATTGAGACATTTTTCATCGGTGCCTCGTCCTGTCTTATACGCATATCTGCAAAGCGAAGGAGCCCTTGGGGGACGAAGGCAATAAGGTAATGGCCGCATTAGACTTCGTTACACCTTGTATTTTTACCGATGTCTCTCTAAATAACGAGTGAATGCGAGTTGGAGGATGAAAAGGAGAGCGGCTTCGGGAGCAGCTAAGGCGTTAGCACCATGTAAATATTGAAATATCTATGAAGGTTGGCCACCAGATATATCGACAATCGGATAATGTATTTCTTCATTTTCTTAAGTAGCCGATAACATGCGTGTAAAAAAGAAATTTACAAATGAAAACGTCATACCTACTGCTCGGATCGTTCTATTCTATTTATTAATAATAGCCTTGTGTATATCCACATATATTGACATTTCATTTAATTAATAGGATGAATCAATGTTTTCGTCTATTTTTACTGGCTTATGAACGTTACTTTTTTTTGTTTTTTTTTGTTTTTTGTTTTTTTTTTTGTCTCATAGAGAGCCCATATACAAATGATAACCTACAATATTTAAAATACTTGAATTACTTATGTAAATATGTATAATCAATTATATAATAATTATATAATCGTGTGATTGAATACACAACTACATAAATTAAAAATAAGAATTGTAATTGAATTTTTCGAAGATTTAATTTTAAACCGAACGTTTTTAACGGGCTTATAAAATTTCATCATTTAAAAAATTAGGATAAAATGAAGATAAAGACTTTCATATCGAGGCATTCATTTTGCAGATGCAATCTGAATAATTTGGTGCGTCGTTGACTGCATTCAACAACAGTTGGGTACTATAGTTACCATATTATAGACTCCAAACTCACGAGAAAGAATCATCGGCGAATAATTCCGGTCGCCAGATAAATCGGGGCTTCATTATCTTGCTTAGCTGGCTTCAGTGAAATTGTGGAATGTTGACTGCCTAGTCGTCTATTCATGGCTTCGTAAAATTCATTTCTAAACTGTTTCAATATTATCTTGTAATTTTCCCTCTATCATAATTATGTCGAAGAATGTTATGAGATATCAATCGCATGTTAATAATCCACAAACCTTCACTCTTTTATATCTCATTGCCGTTTTCGTCTTTCCTTAACTTTCCTTGTCACTTTTGCTTTGTACAAGGCCGCAGTTATTAATATTTGCCGACAATTACCGGAGGGTGTTGTCGGTTACCCCTTTAATTCCGCACTTCCAAGACCGAGACACGTTCGCACGATGGTAAAAGGACAAACAGCACGGTTTCTATGATGCGATTTGATTTTTTCGATAAAAAATTATTTAAATCCCTGGAATCTTCTGTAATACTTATAGGGTGAAATATTAAAAAAATTTTGTTTTCTCTTCTTTCATTAGATAATATTACCCGATAATATAAATATTAATTTGTAATATTTTGATTGTCATTATAAGAATTTTGTCAATCTGTAAAACATGTTTATAAAAAAAATCTAATTACATGCATTAGCATGACTTCATAATCTTATTTTTCTACCAATTAATTAAAAAAAATTATTTTAAAATTTATTTAATGATCTTTTAATAATACCAAGTATATCTTTTGTTCAATGTTCAAATGACTTTTCTTAGTATAGTGGTTAATAGTATTACGTTTAGAGAAATACCTATTAATTTCATCTTAATTGAAATACATGTTTTTGGTTTGACAGGCTTATATGACATTACTTAGAAAAATATAGATACCAGTTTAAGGCTAAAGAATTTTCAACAATGACCGTATGTTCATATCTTAAATTGCACTGTAAATTTGCGTGAGTTCAGACTTGAGTATTTAAATTCGCAATTAAGAAGCAAATTTATCAGATAAATATTCATTTTAGCAAATAGTTGTTTTTACACTCGAATGTCTATACGACTTAAAAGGCCAACAAAAAATTAACATTAGTTGTCTATTTAGCACAAGTTATATTATCATCCTTTACAGAGGCATAGAAATATCAAAATGAAGGGTCGAAGTCGAAAATTTGTTTCTCCATTTTTCCCGACTTAAAACCGACGTTCGATACTGAAATTTGATAATGTCAATATCAAAAGTCACTATCTCTTCAATCGTGAATCTCGTCTCCATCTTATAGTGCACACGCTCCGAAACTACAGAAGGGTCCTCTTTCCCGGTTTTGGTTCCTCGAAACTCGATCCACAAACCGGAGAGCAAGCCAAGCTTGCTTGCAATCTGGTAAGGGCGGAAAATAGTCCATCAACATCTTGTTGAGTTCACAGCTCCCAAGGTCCAACCCTCCCTTCCGCAACCCTTTCATCGGGACGTTCGATCTGCGAATGCATTCAAGTTTTCAATCTCGCCCCCGGTGAGTAATACGTGCAGGTCAGGACGAAGAGTCGGGCGCCCAAATGCATTTTGCATCTAAGACGCCGGGGCGACTTTAATTACAAGGCTTCCCTCTATAAGCTACACGTTTACTTCTTACTCGCTGCTTCGATGTACAGTCGTTCAACTCCCATGATACCCTACGGCTTGATTTCCAATGAGCCGAGCTCAGTCCGATCTAAGAACTTGACTTTGTACTCACGTACTGCACCTGTGTTACGCGCTACTTCATTGGTTGGCCATTGAAATTTTGTTGGGCCTGAGATTACACATCTTCAACCGGATATATTCTCAAAATTTCTAAATTGCCATTGACCACTTTCGAAGTTTTCAAAAATCGATATGGTTCAAGCTCACAATCTTTTTCAACTGTTCAATTATCTATTATTAAAAATTCATCCCTCGTTTTGAGCATTAATAAGATTTCCAATTGGTCGAACTTGCGTGATATAGAGATATAAAATCTTGGAGATTGTCCGGATTGTCGGCAAGTCATGACATCATCGGTGGTTAACTCCGTCAGAAGTCGACGGCCAACGAAAATTCACGGTTGGGAATACAGGCTGAAAAGACGTGTACTAACTGCTCCCGATTCCATGAGATGCGGCTGCACCCACTTCGGTCCTTCGTTTCATACTACACACTACGCAGCGATGTATTGTATGTGTGGGATTCAATAGCAGAGACATGGAAATGGTACGATGATGAGTGTCGGTATGGAACGAGTGGGTGGGCGATGTGTCTTAGTTGACAAGGTGCGGGAGAGGGCATAAGAGCTTGCTGGTCGACATTTTACAAAGGGTCTATCAAGCGTGCAGCAATGATGACGATCAGTGGATTGGTGCTGCCTATTGCAATTTCATCTTAAACTAAACGTATAACGTGCGGGAATGTGAAAACGCGAATGACTAAAGTCCCGTAATTTTTACTAGACTTCCTTTACAACTGACAAAACATAATTTTCAGCGATATATGTAAAAGTAGAAAATAGTAGTAGTAGAAGGGGAGAATGTAAAAGGAGATGGAAATAGAGAGAGGGACTGTGTATGTGTGTGTGCGCGTATGTGAACGCATGCGCGTGTGGCGGGAAAGGATATTGTGGGAGATGGTGGGAGACGGAGTCGGGCACACTGGCTTTTATAGCTTGAAAAGTATTGACCGCGCAACGGCGTGGAAGGAGAGAAACTGCCGCGTTCTTTACTTTTTCTTTTTGCTGCACTATTTTCTCGTTTTTTTTTTGTATTCCCGTGCCTCTCTTGCGCTCGGTCGCTGGTCCATACATTCCTTTTCGCGTAAAATGTTCTGTCCTTCTCCGTTTCTGTGCTCGATATGTACGCATGCAAGGACGTTGTTTCTTCTTGTTTTAAGCTCAAGGAATTTTTTCCCTTGTAAAATGGAATCAGGATTTTCTCGGTAATATTGCCTGGCATTTAAAATCTTTATTCTCCAGATATCTGAGAATTGCATTTCGTACGATTAATCGCGATTAATCTTTACAGAATACAGATAATCTTATATTTTCAAACATAACCATTTTCTTAATAAAGACTATAACGGAAGGTGAATGAAATTGAATTTGTGCCATATAATTGACTTAGTAGAACGATTTTGTAAATTGTATTATAATTTATTTTTTAAAAATCAATGTTTAATATAATATTTTACTTTTGTAATATTTGTAATATAACCTTTCTTACGTTTTCTAACAAATAAATATCTTAAAGTAAATACCAATTATAACTGTTTGTAGAATTTAGTAATTTGCGTTACATACTTTATTGAGAAATTCCAATGATAGTAGATGATTCATTCGGTTAAATATTAAATTCTCTTACTATTTGTTTTATTAATTTTATTGTTTTATTATAAATTAAATAAAAACTGACTATTGAACGTAAATTTTTCACTGAAGAGAGAATCTAGCGTCGAAAAATTATGTAAGGTGCATTAACGATAAATGTATAATATTTGAAAATTGATCTAACTATAAATAATGGGGGAGGGGGGAGGTGGAAATAATTTCATAGAAGTTATCAAAATGATTTTTAGAAAGCCTTATTTCACATTCACAAAGGAATTGTAAACGCGAAGAAGGAAAATTAAGGCACCCGCATTCTCATTGGGCAAACTCGTAGTTTGGCATAATGAATAATAATTTTTTAAAAAATCGTTAAATCGTCGGTGTTCTAAAACAAGGAATTCTAATAAAGAGAGGCTTGATACTCGGAGCCCAAGACGAGCTAACTATCCTAAATCAAAATCTGATTTTATGCCGCTACCGTCACATCCGCACATGCACAAAGAAAGAAGAGCGCGTGGCGATTACAATGTCGGCGCCAAAACTTTTCTTCAACACGGCCGAATATCCGTCCCGTAAGTTTATCTCTTCAGTGTGTCTCGGTGGCGGCCGCGAATTGAATTCGAGAATTTATCGTGGCGAGCTTCCGTTCGAGCGATGCGTAAAGATGCCGGATTTACGACGCGCCGCGTGCAACATCCCAAACATGCAATTCGCCCCTTAATTGGAAGGCTTGGCTAATCGCGCGCGCCTCCTTTCTTGTCCCTTACCTCCCTTCTCCATACCTTCGCGGTATTTGTGTGAAGAGTTAGAAAGAAAAAGCGGCTCGAGGAAAGGATGCGCCAGGGGCTGACCTCCGGCCTTTACCCATCGACCACTTTCCGTCTTTCCTTTCGAGGTCCCCTTCTCTCCTTCTGTCTTTCGTTTATTCTACACTCTCGACTCCTTTCCATACAGGCCTTTTATCTTTATTCCGACAGCGACGACGATGGGAGTAAGAAGCAATGGACGAACAGCAGCAAGACCGATCATTTTTCAAAAGATTTTTCAATCTCACGCGAGTAAGTGAATAATTAGATTTGTTGGCTGCAGCTACGTTGCCTTTTAAATACACCGAGATTGACGATAAAGTGTAATCTTCGATCCTTTTCACGCTCCCTTTGTTTTATATCTCGTTCTTCAATAATAAATTAGATTTTGCAAAATAATGTACAGTCAAAAGTCATTTACACGTGATTGCTGATGTTTATACATAGTGTATAAACTGGCCTTCTGATAGCCGTATGCATTATCAGAAGGAAAAAGAAAAGACGTGCAAATAATCTTTCGTGAATTTAATTAGATAGTACGTGATAAATTATCAATGACAAGTATTTCCTCCTAAACCATCCTCTTAATACTTTCCGATATGTATTTTAAATTATTAATCAATTATTAGCAATTGTAATTAATACTAACTTGGTTTACTCATATCCTTCCTTCGCTTTATCATGAATTCTTGACTTTATGGCGCAGTAAATAAACACCGTAGGGAATGCATGTTACCGAAAAATTCTTTAAAATTTATTATTCAGGAGCCTAACATGATTATCCTAGGTTCAATCTAGAAAATAGTGTTCCTGTTGAAAAAAGGCGTTGAAAAAAGTGAAAATAGTAATTTTCAAACTGATTTCTTACGCCATAAATCGATGGTCCATTAGATATTTATATATTCGGAACTGTATGACGGTAAAAGGCATGAGACTTGAAATTGTTGGTTCGCATGCCAAAATAACAGCAGCTGCGAACCTTAGATGCAAAAACAAAAATGGTGAAAATAGAAATAAAACAAGTTGTGTGAATGGAAGAAAATAAATATCGAAAATGGCGAAAAGAGTCTTTAAAAAGCTGCTGCGACGTTGTTAATCGGCGCTCAGTAAATCCCTTTGAACTCTCAGCACGCTCGCTTTGTTTATTGTTTAATTTCTTTTCTATCCTTCACCATCACCAGGATACATAATGCAAGCTACGAGCCAGAGCGGCGCTATGGGTTGTTTAGATCGCGATGGACTCCTCCACTCTGGGAAACGCTTTTGAGCCCCATCCTCTTCCTCCGGCCCCACCAACGCTCGCTTATTGTTCGAGTTAATTGATGCGTTATGTTTGATGCCGCTGTGATAGCCATTGTGAGCACGGGGTGTCCGCTGATAACTGAGTTACCGACTGCGGCAGCAGACGCAATACGAGAGGGCGAGAGAGAGTGCACTCAGACCTAATTATCTCGAGCTCATGCCAGTGCCGCATCACGTTGCCCGTTGCATTTCGCAGCGGTTGCCGCGCAATGGAACGCAACGTCGTGCAAATGCATCGCCTCCGAAAACTCAACAGCCGCTTCATTGACTACGCGCAACGCAGGTGGGTTACTCGAATTTCCGATATATCTTTCTTTGTACCACACGATGGCTCTTTATTTCGACTCTAGCTTTCCCTTTATATACAAATGGGTTCTTTACTTTAAAGGCCATTTATCTAGTCAGTGTCGATGATAACATTATTCCTGATAACATGATATATCCACAATTGCGAAGCGTTAAAGGTATCATAATTAAGCCTTTTAAGAACAAAATGCCCTTTCAATTCACATTAATGAGTATCTATGTGCGCTTATAAGCAATTCACTATAAGGTTGCTCGTTATGTTTGCAACCATCTTCTCAATATCCATTGACATATCATTTATTTTTATATATTCAAAGATAAAGAAATTTTACTAAATTTCAATATGTTTAGTAAATAATTTTTTTATTAATTAAATATAATAGATATTTTTAAATATATCAGCAGTGTATCAAATTTAGAGTCAAACTATAAAAACTGAAAATTTAAGTGAATATATAATCTATTAGAAATGTGTGTAAACATTATTAAGTTAGGGCATAAGTATTCGGGTACATATTTTGGTGGTATTTATGTGAATAATATAATTTATGGAATTCATAGTTTCATACATTCCACATACTATAAAGTATTATCTCGGAACTTTGAATATAATCCAATAGATAAAGTTAAACGAACTTTAATTTAGTCTCTCAATCTTTTCTAAAAGCGAGTAGAAGTAAATAATATCTGCAAAGATCTCTTAGCATATAGTTTTGTATACAAAAAAGTGTATAAATCCTACAAAAAGTACAGATAATCGAACGTTGTCGAATGTAATAATGACGCTATGTCGAGGCGAGTCGATATTTGTTGCTCAACGCAAGAGAGTAGAAACTATCGGACCGAGTGCCGATGAAGCATTAATCTCGCGGCAATATCGGTGCGATGATATTCGAGGCACGAGTATTATACGAGACGATGTCATTAGTTTGCGGCTACACTGGCTGAACACGCATACATGTGTGTTTGTATCTTGCTCGCTCGTTTATTCCATGTGTAGGCATAAATGTGTGTGTTTACGCATACGGGAGTCAACACTATGCTATTTAAGTATACTGGTACATCGACGTGTAGGACCATGATAATAATGGATCGACATGAATTTCTCAAAGTAGAGAGAGAGAGATGGAGAGAGGGAGAGAGAGAGAGAGAGAGAGAGAAAGAGAGAACTTCTATATGATCTGATTGAAAGCATTTCAAATATAACTATCTGAGAATCCACTTTTGCTTTTGTTCTTGTTCTATTTCGCGTCAAAGTATTCTCTGAATTAACTTAAACTCTGATTTATATTTAAACATTTTTTATACTGGTTTTTTCAAACTTTGTAGTGCATGATTAATTTTATTATATTAATATTATTAATAATTCAGATTATACGACAAGCCTACATAAAATAGACATTCAATGTGTTGGGGAAATGAAATCGACCCTTCGTTTTTGGGTTGCTTAAATATAAAATACATAGAAAAATTTTTATTGCAACGACAATGACGAATCGAAGCTAATTCTATTTAATCCTTGTTAATTATGTCCTTGTTAATTATGAATTTTTTACTGAACTCGGAATTTATAGTTTCACTACATTATATCATTTATAAATATACTTTTATATTATAATATTATACTATTTATACTCATAAAATATTGCTAAAATCAACAAATAATATTTCAACAATTAAAAATAGATAAATTATTCATAATTAAGAAAAGTCTATACATGATCTATTGCCTTAATTTATAACACATTCATCTATTATATTAAGAATTGATTATGCAAATCGTTAGGTTTTGTAATTGACTTCATTCTTACTTTACTCTTACATCTTACTATTATGATGTTTTGTATTTAAAATACTGTATTAGATGTAGTAATTGAAGCAAGCAAGGATACTTTGACATTGAGTCTGAAAGGTCAAGCAAACATGAGTGTACACGTATTTGTATACATAAGATATATTCAAACTAGCGGTACGTCAATTAGCCATACAAGAGAATCAATTATTTCCGCAATTAGGCGAAGTTCTGTCCGCAACACAATGGACGACTACCGCAGCTTCGGTTTGGGTGCACCACCAGCGCGATTCCGCGAGCGGCAAATTGAATGTGGTAGGACAGAACGGCAGCATCCGTACCCTACTAATCTATTTCGGCGAAGGCTCCCGCACGAGGAGAGAATCTAAGGGAGGCCAACCCTTTTCCGCGCGGTACACACGTGCGATCCCTTAGAAAAGCATCTGGTAGCTAGCCTTTGGAGTTCAGACTTACCGTCACCACTGTTGTTATTATTATTGGTCTTTAAAATGAAGAGTGAGCAGGCGGGGGAGGCTTGAAATTTGCCAATCAATGTGTGCGCGTGCTCAGCGACTCAGAAGCTGTAATTGCTGCAGAGGAATCGCAACGATATTTTGAGGCTCAGGTGCCAATCCTGCCGCTAATAACTGTTATTACCGATTGTCTAAAGTGACTCGGATGGGAGCTCTGCACCCCATCCTCTACTAATTGTTACAACTGACGTAATTACATTATTCAAATGAGGGAGACCTTATTCTTCTATATCTCGACTCTGCAACCTACGTGGACTGGGTATATGGATGAATATTTTTCACGCTAGAAAGGGATATAATTTTATGCGTGTAATTCGCCTAAGGTCAATAACGAGTATAAACTTGGCTGATTCATACATTTGATATATTCCATGTTAAATGCATATTTTAATTTTATATGTAGATCAATATCATTATTTTATATTCACATCGTTTTTTCAATTATTCGATAATTTGAATCAAGTACAAGATAATAATTATAATTTAATATAATTCAAAGAATAGCATCGATTCAACCAATATAATTCCATTTATTTTATGAGTCACTCCACTATTATGATAACTTTAATTAAAATTCAATTAAAATAAATACACGTCTGTAATTTTAATAAAAGAGACTAGAACTGAAATTACAATGAACTAACACGCATGTTATGGTCTTCTACAAATAGTATCTCAAATCACTTGGATCGAATAATAAAATCATGTTTACAATCCATCGATCGGAAACACTTTTTAATTCTTTGTCTCTTGTCTCCGTTTCATTATTATTTTATCCCTTTTGTGCCTATCTTTCTTCTCTTCATCAAGATGAAATACACGGCGTAATCGTGATCGTGACTGTGATGCGCAGATGCTCGTGACGAATCCTTGGCGCACATATCCAGAATCAAGAAGATGAAAAAGCAATTTTCAATATGTCGCCCCGAAGCTAGATTGTCGGGTGCTAGTGATCGGACAACTGCGATATATGCGAGCGCTGCCAGTCCTTTTCCTCCTTTTCTCCGAGTCTCTTTCTTTTTTCGCTACTGCTATTGCTGCTGTTAGCTGTAAGGATTACCCTGATGCTGCTTTTACTGCTGCTACTACTACCCTAATACTTCTGACACTCACAACATACGCTAGAGAAAATTCAAAAGATTTGGAGCTTGAAGCATGGACAACACTATTTTAAAAAAGCTCGATGTTGCGCTATATAATGAATTAATACAAATAACTTGTATTTGTATCGATAAGAATAATTTGCGTTGTATTCATTAATATTCAATATGAGGCTTCTTGTGTTTATAAAATTATGAAAATAAGGTTGTTGTTAAACGAGACTTTTATTATAGCAATTAGTAGCAGAATAAATTATTAGTGATTAAAATTAAGAAAAATATTTCTCTATTATTTTAATGTTTTATTTGTCTTTGTAAACATACAAAGCATATGCTTTGAATTTTCATGTTAATAAGTAATTAATTAATTATCTTATTTAAAAGGTATATGATCGAATGAATTTTGACAATTTAGTTTTAATATTTATATTAAATATAGTTTTCTTTATGAATATAAAAAATTAATGGCATATAATGAAGGGAATTAAATTGAATAAAGATAAAATTAATTTATAATATGAATTATTATAAAAAATTAAAAATTAAATTTTCAAATCTGTATTAATAACTTAAGTACCTGATATGAATTTTGTGTAATTAACATATTTAATATTTACTTTAGCTAGACTTTCTTATGCTAAATAAAACTTTCTTTACTACATAATTTTTCAATTATTTCTACGGGCTGACTAATTTCGACAATTACTACTTGTACAACATATCTTTGCTTGAGTAATCTGTATTTTTCTGAACTTGTCTCAACATAATTTGATTCCCAAATTATACAATTCACACGGTTATTTTAGGCGACAAAAAGTGCTATGGGTCATGATTTTTGCTTTGCTTATAAAAAAAATTAGTGTAACTTATTGATATTTTTAGATCAGCTCGTCATTTCACATATAACTCGATCATCAATTTATTCTTTATTTTCATTACTCTTTCTATTATGGATTCCATGTATATATTTTAGATAAATTTGTATTTGAGATTATCAATAGATACCAAGGAAATAATAAAAATTTTTAAGAAATTTACTTCATTTAGTCTCATATTTAATGCAACAGAGCTTTGAAAAATATTTGAATTATATAAATAGATTAATCAATGAACTTTTATACTTTTGTAAATTATTACACCAGCTCGTGTCAATTTAGTACAATTATAAAATGTAATTTTCACAGGCAACTCAGTTTTTGTAATGTCCAGTCATACGTCATTTCCACCCGTTGCTATAAGAAATATTATTTTTGTTTAAATTAACGAATTATTAAAATCAGTTGGTTTTGAAAACTTTTATGTCCAATGACTTCCTATAAATAATAACTAGGTAGATCCTTTCACGTACGGCCGCACGTATTTGTTGCTCTCGCACAATCATCTTCTTAGTACCGCATTATTGATAGAAACGGTAAAACTGGAGAACCAAGTAAATTGCTCGAAACGCGAATTGTCTTTGCACGGGTGAGTAAATGATGCTGCAGAATTAATGTTAATTGAAATTTTGATACCGACCGGTTATTCGCGATGCCAATCTTGAATCGTGTATGCAAAATTCATTGATGCGGCTACATTATAAAGCATAATCCGTCCGCGACGCAGAACATAGATTGGCGTTAAGCACGGTGCGGGAAGGGATGTCAGTAAGTATTCCCGTTTTAGTGGGCAGACCTCCTCAGACGTGCCCTTGAGGAAAGGAGGCCGAGATATCACGGGTGGCATCCCAGCGAAGGTTCTTCAGTACTTGCGGTCGCCGTAATTACCAGGGAAGATGCAGCGCCATCCCTCGCGCTAGAAACCGCGAGACGACTTATAGCATCTTGTTATTCCAGCACGGGGGTTGAGAAAGGACAAAGGTACGTGAACAGCTCCGGCCCTTTTGGAATTTGCTGATCTTTGGAATACCAATGTTTCCCGATTTCCCTCTGACCTGTTTCAGTACGTAACATCTTCAACGTTCCTTAAAATCTGCCAAATAAGTTCTGTTTCTGTCCATAATAATTATTTTATTAATTAATTAATTAAAGCATAATTGTCGAGTTGTCTAGCTGAGAAAAGTGAGAATGCTTGATGAAAATCTTATGCCTACCACTTGCAAGATATCCTTTTGATTTTCCAGATAATTCAGCACTTCATTTTAATTCGACTATGCTTATCCTGTCAGGCAGTTTAAAAGTAATAATTTATACAAATTTTGTCTTACATTCAGAACGAAATTATATTCAAGCAATTATTCTTATATTTAAACGTATATCTTATTCACAGATAATTTATATTAACAATACTATTATATTTTATGATAGTTTATTTTAATAGTTGTTTTTAATAATTTTAATAATTGTTCATATATTCTATTAATAATTTTCATTTATTTACTTGTAACTAAAGTAATATTATAATAATTTAAAATTTGAACAAGTTATCTATATTAAACTGAACCCTTTAAACCTATAAGTGCTAATTGAAGAAATAATATTATTTTAAAAATTTATTAATTTATTAATTTATTTATTAAAAATGAACATTATATCCAAATTTCTATTATCGGAAATAAAACATGCGAATCATTTATCATTTATACTTCATATTCAAGCAAATCATAATTTCCTCAACCAAAAGATTGCTTTTTCCAAATTATGCAAATACTTTAACGGCTTGTACAAGAATAGAAGTATGTAATATGAATTTTAACGGATAGATTAACAGCAGCACAGTTATTGTTACGCTCCTTAGTTTTAGCTTTACGAGAAAGTGCAAGCTACAATAGTGACTCCCCGGATCTATTTCAGCTTGCTTAATTATATGACATCACAGGGTCATCATTATGCATCGTAATAATAGACATCATAATATTATAGATATTCTTTTATTCTCCTGATGACCCTTGAATAACTCGTATACCTACTAGTTTTAATATCTCGAACTGTTTAAAGTTAATCATAAAAGACATATGTACATATTCATTGTGATTAGAGTTACACCATGCACAATAAGTCTGATAAATAATCATTTTAACGATAACATATAACTTTTAGTTATATAATTATCAAAAATATGACTTTAATCATTGAACAATAAGAAGTAATGTCATAGAAATTTTTTCACTGAAATGAACTTTAATATATAGTTTTCAATATATAATAAATACTGTAATACAAGTATTAAATTTTTAGTAATTATAAAAATGTCAAACCAATATTGTGTTTTCCATAAGTATATAAACATATTATAAACATACTTAATATAATTAATATTTATAAAAAGCATTAAATAATATTTTTACTGGTCCTAGTCTCGAACATGCATTATACAGGCATTATATTTTAACAGAAGCAGTTTTACGATAATTTGATTATTGTATATACATGTACTATTGTTCTTGTTTAAGACTAAATATTTAGATGTGTAAATAACATATTATTTACATAAAAATATATATGTAAATTGACAAACAATATATAATCTTTTTAAATAAACATATTAAAATTATCAGTATTATAACGAATTCTACTCGCTTGGTTTTAAAAAGTGACAATAATAGTAAATTTATAGTTATTGTTACCGTTAACTTTAATCTATTTGAATAATTTGTCTTTGGCGCGTATTTAAAAGATAATTACAATGAACTGAATATGTATCGAAAAATAGTATAATTTATTTTCATTGTATTGTTCTTAAATGAACTTAATGATTTTTTCTTATAAAAGTTATATAACGTATAAAACATTATTATTATACGGATTGTAGATCAATACAGAATGTATGAGAACTTATACGAAATTACAAGCGAAAATTACTTTATGAACTGCAATTTTTCATTAAAAATTAACAAACACTTCCATCGTCATTTTGGTAAGTGTCATGCTTTAGATTTCGATGTAACAATACTCGAACTTGAGACATCATGTAAGATAGAATGATTCTTCTCCAACTGAAAAAAGGGGTCATGAAATAAAAAATAGAAATCAGTGTAGAGAATCAGCAAACTCTCGAAGAGCTCGGGGGTTGCACATCATCATGGGATCAAGCGATTATCAGCAGGCGTTGTCGGTGTCATCGTCATCCGTGGCTCCACACGGCTCAACCATCCGACTTTATTAGAGCAATCGTCCCAATGATTACAACGGAAACATAATCGTTAGCGCCTACGACCCATTAACGGGGCATTTCCAGTACTAAACAGCGAACGACCGTAATGGTGGGCGTTTCGAATAGACCGCAGTCATCGTTGCTCTATAAATTCGTCCCTTAATGGCCCCTGTCCATGTAAATTTGCGTTCTCGATGATGCCCGGGATCATCTAGTCCGAGCGATTTTCGCCCTTTTCCTTCCCGCCTTCCATTGTCAGCTAACACAACACGGCAGACTTCTGCCCATTTTGCTCATTACGTAAGGTACATTTTTTATATTTATTTATTTAATGAAAAGTCAATAGATGGAAGAATTGGAATAAAGTATCAACGAACGAATTTTACTTAATATATAATAAAAAGTATTTCCGTATAAATTATTAAACTAGAGATACTTTTGAATTACGAAGAGCATTTATAAATTATCTATCATTGGTTCAGCTCAAATTTACTAGAGTTTCATTGTATATATTAAGGTATATCTATTATTTTATCAAGGTCATTATAAAGAATAATAAGTGCTTTTATATAATTAACTGTAATACTTTAAACATTTAGAATCCTTCTTCTTCTTAAAATTCAAGCGTATTGGAAGATATCATATCCTATATATTATATATATTGTACACATATATGTTATATATTATATGCATACATACACATACCTACATATACACATACACATATATATGTATATATATAATATGTGTACATGTTAATAGTTAAACTATCAACATTATTTATTATTATTATTTATTACACATTAGAAAAATTTCAAATCTATACTCAGTAGAATAATCTTCTCAAATATATATTACATTTTTATATAAACAATGATTTAATCGGAATTCTAAACACGATAATCTCTGAAATATTATAAAATCGAAAATTTAATTGTGTTTGGAGCTAAGCAAATCATATAAAATAAAATTTGAAATTGATAAAAAATGATATTAGAATGGTATAGATGTTATATATAGATTTATATACGTTGAAAAATTAGAATAAATGAATACTTAGTTTTCATTTAGTTTGGCATGATAAGATTATATGTATGCTACATTATTTAGTTACACATATTCAAATTCACATTATTGCGTGAAAGAAAAGTTGCGTGACTACTGATTGCACCAATCAATTGCATACATATAGAGTTTCACGTCAAGCGTACCCTCCGGAAATGTATATAAAACTGCTTTACAAACCAAGTAAATAAAAATTTATACCTAGCAGTTTTTATAGATTTTTACGAACCACATTTTGTTGACTACTTATTTCATAATTCTTACATATTTGATAAATTTTAATAAGTTATTGTTTAATTAAATAATTTCTATTTATAATTAATAATTAATATGTTATACAATACTAGTTCTCCATGCTTATAGAAAAAAGTTACAAAGTTTTATGTTTTTACCGACTAAATTATAACTGAATTGGTACTAATGGACATTTGAAGTGAAGAAATTTTATTCTTATAAATGATAAAATACTTTTATACTATATCAAATTTCCTTGTAAGCTGTGATGACAACCTATTCAAAAATAAGAAAATAATAGAATATTAATAGCAGTCAACACTCACTAAAGCAATACAATTTAAAAAATCGTAACTTTTAATGCATTTCCCGATATATTTCAAGTGTATTCCCACATGTATTTCAAGTCGTACCTATACGATTTCAGTATAAAGACTACAAAAACAATGGAAACCTATAATTAATGAAATGGTATACTCAATAGTTGCTTTTGAAAAAAGTTGAGTTACGAGTTGAAAAACAAGAGTCGATGAAGGTCGGTACATCGTTGGAAACTGGACTGAAACGTATAAGCTGCTCGTAAAGTCGAACGGCGGTGACGTATGAGAGTGAGAGAGGAAAGAAAGGGAAATTAGTATTATGGCCACTCAATAATGGGTTTTCCGTTACCTATGAACATTATTTATTCAACTTATTTTTGAACCGCTTTGTCGCATGCGTAATTTGTACATAATTTTCAGTGCTGCTTAGTTAGGACCACATCGTAAACAATAATGAAAATCACTTTTTTACTCCATGTATCAGATACTCGCATCCATTTTTCTCTCATTTCCAAAGATAATTAAATTTTCTACCTTGCTATGCCTCTTTCAAGCTAAATTAAATTCGCATGGCAGAGCCATAGTCGTTGCAATATTGAGAAGCTCGCTCTGTAATTTTAAGTATTATAGCAAATTCTTTGCTTCGATTATGTGAGTTGTTTTGAAGAGCGTGAAGAAATATTTAATTTCATAAGCCTTTTTTACAAAAATAAATCTTCAACAACGATAGTTTAAATTTTTATTTATTTATTTCTCTACTTATTTTCAGCTAGTATATTCGTAATTTTATTGGTATTGATATGTAGCTAAAACATACAACCATACATTTAATAGAAAGACAAGTACATATTACTTTATCAATTTTAAATTACGCGCTAGTCTATAATTATTCTCATCTAAACGTAGTGATGAAAATAATGTTTTCTTATTTTGAAATTAAATTATGTGTAAGTATTAATTTGAGTTGAAGTTATGCAAGTAGGAAATAATAAACAGATCATAAACAAAAAATCTGCTTTCAATTAGAACTCAATTTTATGACATAAATGTAAATGATAAATATAAATTTATTAATTACAATATTAATTTCATATTCTGTTATGTTCAATAAAATCATAATGATCAAATAGTAAAATAGCAAAATAGTAAGGATGACGTTTTAATCTTTAATGTGATTTTTATCTAATTTAAGAATACGAATAATTGATTTTCATATGTAGTTTTTATTGATTATATATCTTAATAATGTACCATATAAAAAAGAGGATGATGCATCAATATATTTTATATAAAAATAATCTATCGTCATTGTAAGTAATACATAGTCAATAAAATAAAATTAGTTTTCCATAGAGCCATCAGAAGTATGTTTAATTTATAATAGAAAAAAGTTCTATTTTTATGTAATAATAAATATTTTAATTTTCGTTAATGCGATTACCAATTTGTAAAAAAGGATTTACAATATATTTTTGTTTAAGACTTACATGCAATTTTATTTTCTATGAAATATGTACAAAAAAAATATTTACTATCAAATTAATTAGTCTTTATTGATTACATTAAAGTATTCAATTTTCTGAATTTATAAGTATGTACATTAAGTTGCATTTAATTTTCAACTTCAACACGTACATACCAACGGAAAGCTTAAAGATCAGCTCTGTTACTTAAGAATAATGCAAATGATTTTTAAAATTTTTAAATCCAATCTGTGGGCTTTTGAAATATCCATCAATATGTCTCATCTGTTCTCAATCCTTCAAAATAAAGAAAATGTTTTCCAGGTATGCAATTGCTCAGGTTATCGCGGTTGCATAGTCGGTTATCGTAAATTTTCATTGAGTTCGCGGGCCGAAAAGCACAAGTCGACAAGCAACCAGGATAGCACAGAGAATCATAAACGCCGAAGGTCTATTGTTTCGAGGCTCGACATACGGCGAAGGTATAACGTCGCACACGTCGGTTGCTTATCGTGTCGTCGCCCAAGTAATTCGCGCAATTTCATCTAAATTCCGAGCGGCGCTGCTACATACATGTTCCAACCGGGTAAGTACGGGGTGACGAGATTAGGCAAAATTTTCTCATATCAGCATGCGCGCGAGACAATCCACCATCCTTTCTCTCCATAATCTCTCGACAATGCGACGTTTTCGGGAACTGCAGCAAGTATACGTGCACGGTATGCCGCATTTCTTACGTGTGCCATGGGTTATTTGCTCTGCTTGTTTATTATAACACGAAGAGTCAACGAGAATGATATATATATATATATAT
>NW_011948434.1:2228748-2266526 GCF_000503995.2 Ceratosolen solmsi marchali
TGTAGAGAGAGAGAGAGAGAGAGAGAGAGAGAGAGAGAGAGAGAGACTAGGAGCGACTGGGTGACGGGCGCGGCGCCGCGCGGCGCGGCGGGAGAGGGTACCACATTATTGCCATAAAATACGATTAGGTGCGCGACTCGCCTGGCATGCTAAACATGCCAACTCTTTGAAAGGCAGGAGTTGTTGTCGTTGCTGCGCTCTTGCTTATAAGCTACATGTTCATGCAGACGAGAAGCCCGTGTTTATGCGCACATGTGTACATCGTGTGCGATGTTCTTGCATCGAGTATTTTCCGCTATTGCGATTGCTGTTTACCCCGAAAGTTAAGAATTAGAGAAACGTAGTTTGTCCCAGCGAGAATCTATTTTATATTATTTATGACTTCTGAGTTTGCTTCAAAAATATAGGCACTCACTAATAATTTACAAATATTTTACAATTGGACAATTTTAATATAGTTTTTCAATGGATAAGTGACGATAAAGACAGATATTCATCGGAATGTAAAATTTGTTTTGTGACCTTCTTAAGAAGATAGCTCTCAGGAATAAAGTAAGTACGAAATCAAAATAAGAAAAAAGAGAGAGTTGAGAGTACTAATGCACTGTCAAAAACCCAGACAAGAAAACGGATCTGGTAGTATCCCGAATATCTGGTATATAAATTTGCGTTCGCACTTAAGTATCGTGAAAGTTCGACGATACATTTGAAATCTAAGGATCGGGAGAGAAATAAGAACAAAGAGCAACGGTGAAGAATTAAAAGATCCCGTGAAAAAGTATCGTCGCGTGTACGTAGCTTCAGTTCCATGGAATATTTTTCAGCGCCAAGTTGGCGAGGCAATATTATATATAGGAGTAGAGACAGGCAGGTAACCGAGAAATTTTGCCAGCGGCGTGTGTAAATTCGCTCTCGCGGAAGCCTCTTCTCCCTCTCACTCTTAACGAATGCTCTCTCATCCCTCCGAGCAAATTGTCTTTTCTCTCCAAGTCGGGTGACGCGGCTTAAGAGATGTGTTTAATAAGCCCGTATCGTAAAAAGTCGTTTTCTTAATACTTCCCTCGGCGTGGGAGATTGAGTGAGCGTACGTACGCATCTACGCGGGTGAATGACTACCTTTTTTCTTTTTTTTCCTTTTGTTTTTTCTACTTTAAAAGCTCGTGACGTGGAACTTTTCGTATTGCCAGGAGCCTTCGTTTAGACCGCTGGCGTACCCCGATCTACCTGAGATTTTAAAAAACTCCCGTCCGAAATCATTTCAGCATGCTCGGGAATTCGATGTTCTATTGTTATACGGCTGCCTTTCAATTTTCTTGAATACAGTGATTTATGAATATGAAAGGAATGCAAAATTATTGATTATTAATAAGCTATAACGCAAAGCTATGTTGATTAATTAGCAAAGTATAAAAATAATGTAAACATATGGGAAGTCACGTTGAAATATTAAAAGTGTTACTGTTATTTTTATTGTTATTACTCAAATATCTTGGAACAATTTCAGGCAGAGTCATTTTGAATAGTTAATATTATTTTCTCCTATCTCGTGTAATTAAATTAATACTGTTCCGATTATTTATTATTTTTCATCTTTTACATACGATATGTAAACTGACGTTGAAATTAATCGACTATTAATTTGATGAATAAATCATGTTATTAGGTTACAATTAATTTGAATTTATTTAATATTCATTTACCTGTGACTGCATTAATAATTATGTTAATCAATTATTAAAATAAAATCTTAATTAAAGAATGTTATTTTCGAAATAAGGCTCTTTGATTGACGTGAACAATATTTTTCAAATGAAAATAAAAAATAAGACTACGTACTTATCGTTATTTCTTTTAATTCATTTTACATTACATCTCATTTTACATTTAAATTAAATTTATTTAATACATATATGTTTTGAATTATTTTATATTTGCATTATTTTTAGAGATAATAAAGTTTTTATTGATCATTATTAATACACCTTGTATTAATGACATGCTTGTAATAGTAATTTTTGAATGCTTGAAATATAATTGCTTCACGTAACAAATGAATATTCAAAATACATTCAATACACACCGCATATACACGCACACATGAAAATCCAAAATTTTATGTAATTTATATATGTCTGTTATGTTATAAATGGCTAAATTTTACCAATTGCTAAATTTAAAAATTTTGATTTCCATATTTTTGTCAGATAGATTTATTAGTTTGAAAAATTAAATCAAATATCTATAAACAGGCAGTAATTACTTGTGAATTATAAAGTAAGCGCAAGTTCACTTAATGCTATTTTTCCTTTATTTCTCTTATGTCGTGAATATAAACTTTAATTTTTATAGAATTATTCATCTTGACAAAAAATTCAAAAATATTAAAGGCTATAAGTACTACGGTCTCGAAATAGTAACATTACATATAAGGCAAGAAAATTGACACTAAGGCTTAAGAGATTTCAAAGGTTGTGTACAAAAAAACAATCAAAGGATGGGGTAACAAGAGCAATGTCGTTGGCTTCCAGTCCAATGCACACTTCTCCATTAATCCACTTTTTTACAGATGAGGTCGCGCCTTCGTTGCCCGACCACAAGCTCTCTCTAGCGGAATGTGTGCACGCGACCCAGAGCTTAAAGCAAAGATGATCGGTTCGATCACCGCAACGGTACGCCGTCGATATGCATTGCCGCTAAGGACCTCCCAAGATAAGCGGGCGGCAAAGGGGCAGACACAAGTCGTGCGAGTAGCTACGACCGAGCGATGACAATTTTTGCACGCCTCCAGACCTCTGTGGTTTTTGACTATGAAATTACAAATCAAAGCCAGGAAATTACGAATGAAGAAATTCCGGAATCTCGATGAGTGAAGGTTCCGAACGTTTATTTAATACTTTCGATTAGCATTATTAAATCGACTAGAAATATAATGAATTAAGCAGTTAATCAGATAATGGTAAATTTAAATTAACTAAATTTTAAGTAAAATATATTGAATGTACAATTTAATTAAACTCGAAATGTTTGTAATTCTATTCGATAGCGATCTCGTGTACTCTGAATCATTTCAAGAGTAACAAATAAGTGATAAATAATAAATACAAAAAAAACTAAGAAGTTTATAACAACTAATAATTAAAAGTCGTTGAAAATTATTATTTAACCTAACGAAAGAGTTTGAATAGAATCATCTCAAATGCAAATACATCGAAACTTCAAAGATAAAATAATATATGAGATTGACGTTAATATGTAAAATATAATGTAGAAAAGGAAACAATAGACGAAGAGAGATCGTAAGAGCCAGAAGCAAAAGTTGGATGAGGAATGAAGGAATGAAGCGCGGGTTGCCAGATAAAGTAAAAGAAAGCTACTAGAAACATAAAAGAAAAAAGATATATAGACAGGCTGACAGATAGACAGAAACAGATAGAGATACACAAAGATACAAAGAGTAAGAGAAAGAGAAAGAGAAAGAGAGTATGAGAGAGAGAGAGAGAGAGAGAGAGAGAGAGAGAGAGAGAGAGAGAGAGAGAGAGAGAGGCGCGCTACGCATATACAATACATAAACGACGCCGGGGGCGCATTAGCGCATTAACAATTATATTACGGAAGCTCAGTGTTACGCGCGAGCGAATTTATAAGCGCGATGCGGAGCTTCAGTGCCCGCAGCGACGTGGGGTGGCGCCTGGAAAAATAAACTTAACGCGGCCGAGTAAGGAATGGGGCGAACGAGAGAGATGGATAAGAGTCTCGATATCGCGCTGAATTACCTCTCCGGTACTCTCGAACACTCATCCTACGTACGGGCCACGCGAAGAATGGACGCGTACGATTTTGTTTTTATTCTCGACTTAATTTATACGGATATATGCTCGGCCTCTCATACGAGGATGAATATACATGCTCTAGGCTTCGTTAATATGAACCTTTATTCTTCATTCGTGCACTTGTAATTTTCTATAAACTATGTTTGCGAATGAGCTTCTTAGGTGGCTATTAAATAATAACGGCAATCAGCTCTTCGATATTTATTAACAATTTATTACTAAGCATCCTTATTATCAAGGGCCTTTAATAAAATATAGAATATTCAAATGTACATATTACCAGATGGGTTAAAGAATAAGAAAAAGAAAAATTGTCTTCGTGATGTATTTGAATAATTATTCAATGAATTCTTAAGCTAAAATAGGAAAAGGCCAGATGGCTTGAATACAAAAATTGAAAAAGAAGAATATTTTTCGACCCTAAAAAAGAAAAGTCAGTATTCCATGAATAATAATAGTGGAGATCCATTTAATTTTACGGTAAATATTATATGAGCACCGTCCTTTGTACTATTAGTTTTAGAGTAATGAATTACAATTATTTTATAGTCATAATCCAAAAGTCAATAATCACAGGAGAGAACAGATTAAAAGTGTTTCGATTCGAACCGATTTATTAAGTTCGATAGAGAGAGAAAGATAAGGTTTAATGATATCTTAGTTACTTTAAATATACGCCAAAATATTGAAAACCTGCATTTTTTGCTATAAAACGTAAATAGAAGGATATTATACGAAAATCTAGAAATCAAACAAGGTCAGTGAAAAATTATAGCAATGACTATCTTAGGAAATGTTAATGTATTAACGAATAACTATCACAATATCACGAAGAAAATCGATGAAATCTCTAAGAAAATAAAGAAGTGTTTAAAAGAAGGAATTATGGATGTGAGTATTTGGTTTAAGAAGTATAAAATACTGAATAATAATGATTTCTTCTGTAGATGATATAGAGAATTTTGATTATATATATCATCAATTCTCGGTGTATTTGTTTATACAATGTATAAAAATCAAACTATCCGCATAAAGTATACAATATACTTTTAAACTCTTTTAATGTATTACAATTATATGCACGAATTTACGAATAGTAAGAAATATGATAGCATTATACAATGATAATAAATAAATAAATTAATGTTTACAATCACTATTTAAAAAAAAAAAAAATTCAATTTTTTTTTTATTTATTACAAATTTCATTCATAAAATATATAATTGATAGTTTTGATGAATGTATGCAACAGGTAGCTTTCATGAATGACATAGATCTTTTGCATTCTTTTATGGAATGATTTATCCTTTAGTGAAGACTAAATTTTAAATGATATTCTAATGGAAAATCGAAAAGAATAATTACTTCTAATAATTACAGAGCAGCAATTAAATAAGTAATAATGCGCAACGTTGAAAATGTATATGAAATGTGAGTAAGCATGTAGCTTCAAGGCGTATTTGAAGGTAAATAATGTGAGAGTAACCGAGTGAAATGTTTCCAAGCTTGATGAAATCGAGCGCATCGACTAAGAAGAAAAATATCGATTAAAGACTCAGGCGTGGAAAAGAGGAGGAAAAGAGACTAGCGGTGTACAAACGGCTCGTCAGAAGGTGGAGATGAGCCGGAAGCGAGCGGGGGTCGGATGATGAAAGGGCAAGCGGTCGAGAGTAAGGCGCGAGTAGTTCAGGTGAGAGTTAATTAAACAGCAAGCATCCCTGCCAGTTCACAAAGTGACCGCGATAACTGGCCTCTCACCTACACGCGTTCTTCGGCCCATTCTTCATCCTTCTCTTTAGCTTTTCTCCGCCCCCGCCCGCCCCCGCCCACCCCCGCCCACCCCCGCCCACCCCGCACACACATACCACACCACACACAACACCTTTCTCTCTCACGTGGCCGCAACGCCAACGGCATAGACACTCTAATGGTAACTCTATCTCCGACGGCTACTGGAAATTGGAATATACGCCAGACTCGCGAAATAGCCACTTTCGACACAGCACAAGTTGTGTAAGTATTCACGTGGGGACGTCTTTATCAAGGATCAGTTTCATTCTGGTGTGCATTTGCGCTTGTGTCCGTGTTTGCGTCCGTGATAACGAATAGATTTGCGTACGTTAGTACGTGCACATGCGAAGGTTTGACGCATTGGATCATTCTAATGATGTGTTTCCCACTGTGCTGTTTTTGATGATTTTTGTAAGTGCTCCGGGCTTGAATGAATTACGGATACTAGCTTATATATATATATATATATATATATATATATATATATATATACATTTAGCTTAAAATTCTTCAAATAAATTGATCAAAGTGAAAGATAGTTCAATGACTGACTTTGCTTGTATAAATCGTATTTTAATTTAAGACTAGCATTTTCATGTACTCATGATTGAATTAATCATTTGCAATGACTGCTCGAAATATATCAGCCCACGACGAGTAGGCAATTTTGATTATGAATGTGGAAATGCTTCTAGAATAGAGGGAAATTATGTGAGTTGATAATTCTGAAAGTAAATCTATTCGTTCATTGCCAGTCATTTTTCATCTATTGCTATATTAATATTACAAAATAGTCATATGAAATTAACAAAATTTTCTTAAACAACTCACATTAATTAGTTAAAAAAAAGTTTAGACTGGAACAAACGATCTCGCTTTTGGAACTAATACAATTCGAGATTTGTCTTTCTCGTATAATACTTAACGATTACTTTGATGTTAAGTATACTTTGAGTGTAAAAATGAGTCTTTACATGCGTAGTAAAAGGCATATTATATATAGAGTAGCGAAAGAAGAGGACAAAAGAAAAAGCAAATGCCTGCTCGACTATATGTTTTACAAATATATGTATAAGCCGATGTTTGCAATATTATACATTAATTATCTATGTCACATAATATATACAATCCCATCAATCTTTATAGCCTATTCTTATGCTATATTTTTATATATAATAATTATACTCACGTAGCAATTTCTTTATTTTATCACTAATTTTGAAAATTTTAAAATATTGCAAAACAATTATTTGATTTAATAAATAGTCAAATAGCGGCCCTCAACCGTAGTATGTGTTAATTTTAGCATATTAATTTTTGGTCATTATTATATTATACAATGTTAATGATATTTTTAAAATATTTTTAAAATATTTTTAAAAGACAAAAATATCTAAAATTATCAAGTACAGATATGTAGTGAGAAAATAAAAGCATGAATATTTCATTAAATAAATGAGGAGCGTAGAATAAAAGCTATTTATGTTATTGTATTATTTACATTCCAATGATTATACACAATTTCATAATTGTTTTTACATCTTCATTAAATATTCATACTCCGTTGTCCCTTTTATTGCTCATATCTCATTTTTCCGTCGATCTCATCATATAAGCTTGCAAAGGCTTTGCTCAGGTGACCGAATTGTTACAAGCTCATAAATGCGTTAAGATTCATTGAATCTTCAATTGCGCATTGAAAGAATTCACACGCTTATAAGCATATTAATACATTGGTACACATTTACGTACGCTATATAGAATAGAAACGGTTCAGATTAGAGGTAAAATCATGTAAGAGTGATTATCGAGAAAACATTAGAAAGCTTTAGCTTTAGCATGGAAAAAGAAAAAAAGATACAGGAAAAGGAAAATAGGATAGGGGTTGAAACAGTAACGAAACTTTCGAAAATGAAAGAGGCAGGCTTTCGCATAGAGCGTCACCTTCATACTCACTCTTTGTCTTTGTGGCACTTTAGTGTTTCATATCGTATTCCAAGTCATTGGAAATTGAGGAAATCTAGTACGGGGACAGTGACAGAGATGAAGTGAGGAAAGACTTTGTGACGAAAATAAGTAATACGAAAGATAGGCTTTTATACAAAAGATGAAGAAAGATAAAGCCTCACTACGGCAAGAAAGAACTTGTGATTTAGAGCGTAAACAATGATTATACTTCAACCTTAAAATTATAATCTTTATTTTTAAATCCATTCGAAATAAGATTTGTATAGTAAAAAGAAAATGAGCTTCGTTAAGACTTTTATACAATTTAAACAATTAAAATACGATTATGAAATAACACATATTCTATTATCATATACATAAATATTATCTAATACTAAAAGCATTTTTCATTATTCTATAGTTATCAATACTAATTGCATTGAGTAATTTTTAATAACTCAATTGATTTAACTATTATAAAAAAAATACTGGATTTTTTACGAATTTTATTATTTATACCTAGTAAGTATGAAAACTAATTATTTAATACACAATATGTCTAACTTAATACACAATAGTTTTAAAATGAACGATACAAACTATAAATTATGTTAAAGATGTATTCGTCATTCTGGTAACTTAATAAGTATATTATCACTTATACTATTAATATATATACATGTACATATAAACGCTTGAGTATGCATGTAACATATAAACGGGTAGCTCGGTTAAAATTTTCTTTGAAGAATGAACTTTCCTTTGTTTGCCCGATTTCTTCTTATATACTGAATTTTCCAATACCTTTATATCAAGCGACTACACTGCTTTTATACATCCTTGTGTTTCACTTCATTTTAGTTACTTTATACGTATTTTAAAATATACACGAGATCGATCTGTCTTTAGAGTACAGTAGAGATTCTCATTAATTTTTTTGTTTTAATTTTTTCTTTTCCTTATATCTTTATGAGTAAATAACATATCGTTTATATTAAATATTAAGCATTTACATATTTTAACTGATTCTGTTAGATTTTTATATTATAAAATTTCCGGTACAATTCAAAATATTATTTCATATCATCATTTCTAAACATCATTTATATTATAATGTTTCTTTGTCACTGCAATATTGTATTGTTTACAGGATTACACTGCAAAAAATATGAATTTATTGATTTAGACAATTATCTATTTAATCGAACTCGATACTTGATTTTTTAAATATTTGTAAACTATTACTATTTAATCAATTGAAGTCACATTGAACATTTATACAAATATAAATGACTATTTATTATTTTCTTATTCATGTACATTCAATTTTAATTAACCCTCACATGAAATTATTAAGTTCAATATTAAAATTCTTTTATTATTATATTCAATATCATGTTGAGAGCGACAAGATTAAAAAATAAGTATATATTAAATATATAGTTATTTATATGATATCGTGAACTGTATAATTATTATTATTATAATTGTCAAATAAATATTATTAATATAATTTATCTATTTTTTTTCATTATACATAAAATCAGCTAATAATTGGTCAATATAGTATTTTTCACATTTATCCTTAATTATTAATAAATTTTCTCATTGATCAGTAAGGAAGATTATTCATTTTCAAATAAACCGGTATTACTAGTAGTGTACAGTCTGACCTTCGATCGGGGCTACTACTGCTGCAAATAACGACATTAACTGGTCGCGATATAGTTCTTCTTTTTCGCACAATCAACAACTCACCTCGTTTTACACTCAAATAACAAAGAGAGTAAGAAACAGCGTAATGGAGAAAGAGAGGGAACGGCGAAGAGTTGAAACTGCACGTGGGCTCGTACCTCGCTGAGATTTATGCACGATGCTCCCCTCGAATTAACTGGGCGCTTCGTAATGCTAGGATCGGGTGTTGCTGTAATTGGGACCCGAGGGACTTTGCAACCCCTGCGCGTGCAGTGCGAAAGTCATTCTTAACACCTACGCACGTACTTCGCAAGATCTCTCTCTCTCTCTCTCTCTCTCTTTCTCTTTCACTTTTGCATACGCGGACAAACGACGATTGTCCAGTTGTCACTAGTGACCGACGGTGCGGTAACAATTAATCTTTCGACTTGCAATGAAGCTTGAGTTTCGATTGTTTTCAGTTTATGTTATCGCTTTATAGTGAGATCTTATTATATCACAGACAAATTGACTTTTCGATCATACATTTAACTTGCTTTATGTTAAATTTATGAAAATTTGCAAATTTCTCTGCACGTGATCTTGTAGCTTCAGTTCTTCTACTTTCAATAATGCTCTAAATCTCTAACATTTTAAAGATCTCTGCTACACAAGTATTTTTTAATGTTCAAATATTTGAAGACTAGTTTTTTTTTTGTATAATTTTAATTATTGGAAATTCAACAAAAATTTATTATTTTATCTATATTCTACATATTTTCCATTTTTATTTTATATTTATACAAAATTAGGTTGAAACATAAGTTTGAAAAATAAATTTATGTTATAATATTTTAAAATTCATTTGTGATATTATATATACATACGAGTGCCTAACAATTAACGTATTTTGTTATGAAAAAGCTTAAATATTGTATTTGTAAACTTACCATGTAGTAATTATAAAAAAGGCTATGCGTAAATTAAAAAGTACTAAATATTCAAATATTTCTAATATGAATCTTTACAAAAAAAGTAATTTTGCCTTTATATATTTATAATATACGATAAATTAATAATAAAGATTAAAAATTATTTTTATAACTAAATAGATGCTCAGTGGTTTGTGTATTTAAAATGCTTATACGTGGATATCATTATAAAAATAGAAAAGAAAATATAATTCATAAATTATCAGGGAAAGGAAAGTGGATAAGCGTTATCCGTAAAAATAAATTTAGCTCGATCTTAAAATGTTAAAAAAATCTATAAATATACTTTCTACAAAGTCGGAGACTTAACGTAAACTCTTTTAAAAAAAAGATGAAATACTTTTAAGCGCAATCGACGTGTCAGAAAGACAATCGAAGCTCTGAAACATAAAAGGAGAATAAAGGACAGCTCTGGAATGACGGAGAGAAAAAGAAAAGCGCGATGTCGTAACTAAATAACAGAGCGGCAGCACTTTTCTCGTCTCCAGCTTCTCCGAACCAATGGCGTGCATTTCCTTTCCCTGCTAATTATCCGGCTTCCATAGCTAAGCATAAAGCGATGGTGAAAGGCTGTCGACTTCCACGAGCTTTTGCGGCTCGTTTCTCGCGTCCACTCTTACGCAATCCATATTGATGCCAGTTTTCGCGCGTCCATCCCTCCCGTGTTACATGCGTTCTTTATTGATTCAGAAGCTTGATACAAGTTTAACATATTATCTATTGCAGGTAGAAAAATTTAGAACTTTCTTTAGTAGCATTGAAAATATCAAAACAGCTCTATCACAATTATTGCATTTATAAATCTGTGAATTATGAACTTCTTATTATTCTGTTTTAAGAAAATACTAATTATAATAATAATATTTAATAGTATCTCATATTGCTATACCAAATGTTACAATAATATGCAATATATTCTATTTTAACTATTAATTTAATGATAATTTTAAATTTAAATTATTGTTATATTATTGTTACATGTCTAAATTACTTTTAAAATTTCCGTAAATACTTATCACTTTATAATAATTTTAACTTAAATTGTATTATGAAACTTATTACAATAGGAATTTAATTATTCATGTTTTGTTTAACAATAAAAGTAATATCTATGTAATATTTATGAAAAATATATACGAAGTATAGTACCATGTTAACTGTTTAAAAATAGAATAAAATAATTAGATCTTTTTGAATTGACACTGGATATGTTTATTAAATAATTTAGCGGGTATTATGGGTCGATCATCGCGCTTATTCATTACCAATTTCTAACCAGGAGAATCAAATCATTATAATCGTAAAGTCACACAGATGTGCAAGATATACTGTATAATGTGCAATAATTCCGAGTGAATGTACGATTCGCGATTACAAAAGCTATAAAGGTCATCTCTTTGCTTGTGCCTTATTGCTCGCCTTATATTTGGGCGCGGGTTCGCGTCCCCTATGCTTTGCCACCCTCTTCCAAGGCACAATACATGTCTGGCACGCGACCTTAAACGAAATGTCGAGCGTTCGCTAAATAGGCTAATATCTTTCCCCTCTTCCGTTCTTCTCTTGTCGTTTTTTCCTTCCTTTCCTTTCTTTATTTCGTCAACTCCCTTCTCGGGATGCCGCCGCGAAGATTTTACGCACGCAATCCTTACGGTACTCCCGACCAACTTGGACTCGTAAAAAAGGAAAAGCTAATTTATTTCAACCACTCTGACGTTCGCGAATGTGCTTCTTATATAAAAATTTATGAATCGCAGGTTTTAGTGCTTCATAAATGTGAAGTTTTCTCCTTATATTGGCCTTTATTAATAATTTGGTATGTGAAATAAGCAGCTGAATTATTAGCCTTTTTATCAATTAAATTTATTTAATATTATGATATTACATTCAATTTTGGAATTATAAATCATCTTCTTCTTTTTCAATCCGTTTCTACAGAGTAGTAGTTTCCAATCGGTTCTACTTGATTATAATTTTTATTTTGTCTCATTAGACTTTATAAAATTACATGGATTAATTTTTGAACTTTATACTGTAAGAGAATAAATCCGAAGTATATCGAATAATCATTGAGCATATGTTACATAAAGGTCTGTAATATATATTATTTCCTTATATAATTGCGTGTATAAACTAAGGCGCTCTCATGCCAATTTGTTGGTTATTCTCATACATTGAACCTGTAATTAGTCGGTTGATGTAGCAGAGCTAATCTGAAGATACAAATAAGCATTGAAAAAAAAACCACAAGATTATTTGCACAAAAAATTTTCTTGCTGTAACAAAAATTATTAATATATATCCATTCATTCATTTATTAAATATTGTAGGTATATACGATAATCATTAGTTGAATTGAGGTTCAAATCATTACAAAAAGCTGAACAAATACGTAAATGTATAAGCACAGAATCAGCGAGCTGTAGTTTTAATTTCATTAATCATCAACAGCTTTATAAAAAGCTTTCAAGGCAATTAAAAAAATGTAAATGACATCGTGTATTAGTTGATTAATTTGTCATCAGGTATGAATTGTCCTTCTTAAAAAATGTAAAATATATAATTAAAAAAAAATTAATGAATAGCATTTTTTATTTCTACGTATAAAAAATGCTCTAAAATCTTAGAAAGGTTTATTTCGATTTTCGTTTACTTTATATTCAATTGTATTTATGTAATAAATATTATTAAAGTTTTTACTATCCTTATAATTTGCCATAATTTTAATTTATTTTTTTATTTTTTTCGAAAGTAATTTTAAAAACTATATAGTACTATATGATATCAACTATTTTGTTAGGTGAAACTTGATTTTTGAGTAAATTTTTAAACAAAAATTATATCAATATATTTTAATGCTTTTTATACTGACCGTATATATTTACTTAGAAATATTTAATTTTTTAATAATAAAATATGAAATGAAACCTCATAAGGATTACCGATTATTATTTATACTTTTATTATTCATAATAAAAAAAACCTTGTTTGCTCACACAATCAAAACATTGTCAATCCATATAAGCAATCAAAATGAAAAGAAAACTATTATACTATAATTTAAAAGGTATTTTCAAAAGATTAATGCAGGCAACGTATAATTCGCTTTCGGTTATAAAGTTATACTTGAAGAAGATATAACTGAATGAAACCCTGTCATTTGTGCGGATTGGCCGTCTAATTCATATATTGACATCAAGATACTTGACTAATGGACCGACGGTTATTATAGACTCGTATTACCGTAAATATGCTACTCATGTTGATTATTACTTTCGACTCTTTCTTTTTATTTATGTGATAAGCCATTTATTGGCTGCACCAGCTGTATTTTTTTTTTGTTTATTATTATTATTTATTCTGCTATTCTTTTTATCAATCTTCTTAAGATTGTATGTAAATATTAAGATGGGGTTGTATTGTTTTATAGTAATTAAATGTTTAATTCTGAATATCATTATTATTTGAATACTGACATAATAATGCCAATCTGTATATGGTCTGTTTTTAAACATTCGCTAGCTTCGTAATGTAGTTTCATGGTTATTTTAATATTTCAAACTTGATAAGGAAATAAAAAATTGATACATTAATACATAATATATAAACAACACCTGATTTTATAAAAATATTGTATCATTATTAGTATAATTATAATATGTAATATTTTTGTCCTAAGTATTAAGATTTGTTTAAAAGAAATCGTAAATCTTTATGTACACATTCCAATATATAAGTATTTAACTTAAACTCTGAATGTTCTCATTATTTTCTGGATTCTCATAAAAATTTTGTCATTATCTCGGGTAAAGTTTATGAGTCGTAAAATTTAAAAAATATTAAGTGGAATAAAGCTGTCGAAAAATTGAAAAATAGTAAGAGATCATAAGTACATTATGATAATATGAGTCTTCGTAGAAAATACGAAAAGCTCCGCGGTTGTGAGAATAACGCAAGATTATCTCGCCGCCTGAGTCTTCTTCATCTTCTTCTCTTGATTTTCTCACCCTCTCTCTCTCATTCACTCTCTCTCTCTCTCTGTCTCTTTTTCTATCTCTCTTTCTCCTTCTTTCTCGCTTATTCTTTAATAACTTGCATACTCGCACAAGGGACTTTACATATTTATCTCTCAGCAGTCTTTGTCCGCCTATCACAAGGATGTCGCCGCAAGCGCGTGCGAACTTTATTGAATTCAAAAGTTGGACGAGAATTTTTGGTAGGCTTCTTGAAAAATGGTTCTACCGTGGAAAAAAAAGAAACACGAAAAATGAGATTGTAAACTATACATTCATATACTACCATATTTGCGCTTGCTTATGGGCATAAGCACAGTCGGATGGAGATGAACGTTGGGAAAAAAGTCTCGCGTCACTGATCCCAATCCCTGGTATAACGCGAAATCTGAAACTCTGTATCTGTGTTCGTGTGTTCGTTTAACGTACATTGTCGTTGACTATATTTTATTTACAATGTATATTGCGATGTGGGCAAATCTGCGAGTGCCGACTCACGCTTTAATCTGACGCTGCTGTATGGGCGTCTTTGATTCTTTTCTTTTTTCTCCTGCCTTTTCATTTCTGGAATGGGAAAGCTCAATTTTGTACGCGCGTGGTCGCTCGAGTCTTTCGTTTACACAGTTTTAGAGGCTGTGCGCGCCGGGATGACTGTGGGATTAATATACTTATGAAATTTTTATTCCCAGTAGCTTGGATACGCGCTCCTGTAGTGTGTATACCAATTTTCTTTTGCATCTCGTTCTCCATTCTTGAAATTTTATATTTTCAAATTAATATACGATGTTGGTATTTTTATTTTTCAACATTAGCGAAAAACATGCTGCTCAGTTATTTTCTTTGTCAACAGACAACAATAAATTTCTATAATTCTTATTTTTTTTCACAAACAATAATCACTCAATGATATGAAAATGATATTCGTGATATAATCAATGACCGTTTAAGCAATTACATCTTTCAACTATTAAATAATGAAGCAATTTGGAAATTTATTTATTTTCAGCTAAATAAAATTTTAATTTAAAATAAACTCCTACATTCACGGTAAAAATTTGATAGTCTTTCAAAATACGAAATTTTATCAAGATCGGCTGAAAATAGTAAAAAAATTTAATATCCAGAAATTGAAACGCAACAACAGATTACTCTCTTAAATTGTCAATAAAATTTTAACACGCAATTTCAAGATTCATAATTAATTTTTAACCGTATAGATTATACTCGAGTATTACGTTTCATCAATTTTTACATTGCCTCTTACTCGTTTCTCAAAATCGAATTTGTTCGTTAAGAACCTAAAATAAAACTCGATCATAACACTCGATCACAGTGGTAAAATACCTCATAAATAAATCAAATATATATATATATATATATATATATATAGTCAGGCGCGCGCACAAACACACGTATGCAGACACGCGTATATACACACACGTATATGTACTCACAAACGTATGCAAACCGACAAATATAAATATATATATATATATATATATATATATATATACACATATATATATAAATTTAGCAGAAAACAACTTTTTTCTGTAGCATATTAATGCAAGAAAGTGTACGCATTCAATTTGAATTGTATGTCTATCTTCTGAAAAATACGAAGCAAAGAGTTTTAGATGTAAATAAAACTCGTCCATATAAAGCATAAAGCAAGAATACGAAGTCCAAAAAGAGAGAGAAGTAATTCTGTAATATAGTACAATAATGAAATAATTTGAGCATTCGATTCATCAAGTTCACCGCATTATAGGACATGAGATATCCATTAATTATGCTTAGGATGAGTAGTTAAGTTATAAAATATTTATACTTGATAAAATATTAAAACACTTTATTCAATAAAAATTAAAAATATTCATATTTATGTATATTCAATATAACAACATAAGTTTAAATAATATAAATTCAATTAAAAAAGAAATGTTTTATGTTACAAAATAATGTTGAATTATAGATTATAAAACCTAAAACATAATTTGTAACGGATTATTTTAATATCAGCTATGATATTTTTATTATAATTGTTATTATTATAATTTTTTATATATGGTTTAAAGTAAAAAGTCTATTCAAGTTAGGAGCTACCAAAGAAACGTATTGAAAAGAATTTGAAATTTTGTCATTTATCCATCTGTACGGTAAATGTTACCCAATGAAGAAAAACTAAAAATTAATTTATAAACGAAATATGATTTTTTCTTAATTAATATAGTTATACTTATACTTTAAAAATCTCTTAATTTATATGAACTCTAGGGCGAACAAAAAATTTTTTTTAAATTGAATATAAAAAGAACGATTGTCTAACGTACATTCTACGTAATCTATACGTAACGTATAATTTATACGTAAAGTTTTTCGTTAACAAGATTCCTACTATAGAAATTGATAAAAAATATTGAATATTCAAAATCTCTAGACTTTCAAATTAGTGTAGTGTTAAGTTTGAGTGTAGGTATAACGCATATGCATTAGCCATACTAATTTAAGTTTTATAATGTAGCATGGTTTTCTTTCGTTATTCAGCTTCTTTGGAATTCCTAATGTTTTTACGAGAGCTCGTTTAACGGAAGCAATTAAATACGCATAATAAGAAAGTGCTTTATAATTGCTGTTCTTTCTTGAAAGTTGATGGTTATAAGGCAATCAAAACAGTTGTTACATATTAAATTGCTAGATGATCTTTACAATGTATAATTTCAAAAAAGGAAAGTGAGGCACAGTCAAAATGGATTTCGAAAGTTCGCTGAAAAATCATAAATCATACGAATAAAAAATTGTTCCAGTGAAGTTAGTAAGAAGAACGAGGCTAGAGAAACGAAATGGAAATCAAGTGATGCACGTATCTCCAGAGCGTATAACAAATCAGTCAGTGGCAAAAGCTCGAGAATCGAGAGCCAACTCCAGGCCAAAGAGCGAAGACCTAGCAACGTCAGCCAGCAGCAAGGCTCAAAGGGACGTAGCGCAAGGAGGTTCCCCCTAAATGCGAGACCGAGAGGACTATTCTATTACGGACTGACATCCGATACAAACTTGCCTGAGTGATCACGGCCTTTGGCTCGGTCTCTCTTCTTCACTGCTATTACCCAGGAAGAGCCCAGAAGCAGTGGTAACGATGCTAGCATCCATGCGTACGCATAAGATGCTCGGAGTGAAGGCCACGAGTATGTAAGGGCGAGGATGCCCCCGAGACCAATACCACAGGTATCCGATCATCTATAGGTTAGAGATGGTGGGAAGTTCGATGCTAGAATAATAGGATATACGGAAGCGGGGGAGTTGTAACCTCTGGTTCGTACGAGCACCAACTTAATAGTGCGAGAACGCAGTCTCTCTACGGCTTCTTGATTTATTACCAAGTTAACCCTCGGCTCAACGTCCTCTCCTCTCTCCAGAACCCGTTGGATACAAGGACCTGAGCCCCCGCATAGGTAACCGAAGCCAACCGAGGCTGTGGCCAGTCCAAACCAATGCCCCAATCACTTTTCTAGCATGAAATATTGCTTTTCATACGGTGTCCATATGTCCTACAACCTCTTGCCCCGGACTTTGATCCATCTACTTATTACAGGAGCTTCTTGCACACTATTAGTTAATCACATGCCTCCGGCTTACTTATAAAAGCACCGCTAATCTGATCCCTATGCTTAATGCTCTCATAGTCTTACAAATTTTATATGGAATAGTATAAAGTTTGATAGAAACTGACCTCTGATCTTCTGCTCATCTTGTAATTGACGTTCTAGATTGTCCTTGACTTGCCGTTCCCTCAAAACGTCCATTTGAAGTTCAGCTGTAAGCAATAAGAAATAGAGATTAGCTTTAATAAATATAGGGTTGTTGTTCCTTCAACTATTATTGTTCAATATATCTTAACAATTATGTGTTTATTGCTTTTCAAATGAACTAATCTCAGACTAAATACTCTATTTAACAATTTAAAAGAAAATTTCAGATACATAGATATTCTCTTCTCTCTCTCTCTCTCTCTCTCAATATATATATATATATATATATATATCTGTATCTCGAAGAGAGAAAAAGAAGAAGGGAATGATAGGTAGCGTTACTGCAACTGCTTAAGAGGAAATACCGAAACTTGCATGAAAATTATAAATCTGTGAGAGGTTTATTAATTAAAACCTTTTAGATCAGGTTAATTTGACAATGAGAGTTAATTGGAAGTTGTGCTTCTGAATTGTGCATATATATAATCATATGCTTGTGTGGATACGTGATATATATCAATATAAGTATAAGCATGAGTATATGATATGTATAGAAAGAAATGAGAGGTGGAATAGGGCACGGCTCGCTTGCTTCGTAATTAAATCCAAGGAGGGTGATGGGCAGAGTCAGAGCTTGCATAGTTACTTTAATAGAATTATATGAAGACATGCGTCGTTGAGATATAGTCAGTACTCGATACCTACTATACTGGCTTCTACATAGCTCGCATGCACAATATTTCCTCGCGGCTCGCGAGTCTGAAATTCGCTCGGCTATTTCCTCAGGGGAGCAACTCAGCAGCCTTCCAAATTAAACATTTTGAATCTCAGCACGAACTTCAGATGACAAGGATAAGGAGAATGAGGATCGTCACTGGGTACGGAATAGGCAAGATGGAGAGGGTGCAATAACCTTGAGACTGCAAGACATGCGAGGGAGTAAACCCTGACCAGAGCTTACTTAATCTATGCTTACACACTGTAAAACTCATTGTTGCCAATTTAATAACGTAAGATGACAAGGCTTATCCGATTGCTACCCTTTAAACACCTATGAATGTACTCATTTTCTCTTAATTATCTCTAAATATTTAATGCAATTTTGTATCCAAATACAATTATTTTTATCTAACATTGGATTAATTAGTTAAATAATAATAATCGTAAATAACCTAAAGGATTGTCATATTAATGAAAATTGATGATATAACTTAAATTATCGTATTAAATTAAATCAATTATTACAACTCTTTAAATTTTTCATTATCCATTTTCATGATATTTGTTTTCATTAGCTTGTAATTAATGTTATTATTTATATATAAAATAACATAAAATATAATTCAATTCTTCACTTAGAATTTTGATTTAATATTATTTATGTGTCAAAATGACATTTTCTGGTTACAAACTGTTCAAACTTTTGTTTATGTTACAATTTCAATTATTATTATGTATATTTATTTATTATTATATTATTAAGTATGCAGTTAAGTATGTAAGAAGATAACATATATATTTATAAGATACAAGGTTGTTATGTATATGAGAAATAAAGAGAAAAACATTTAATACTAGATATTATTGTATATATTTTTATGAAAAATTCAAATAAGAAATTAAGTGAAATTCTCAAGTACATTCTTCTAGTTGTTATCTGATCCATTTAAATCGTAGAGGCAAAAAATTTGAAATTTTATTGAAACGAAATTTATTTAAATTACATTTTATATACTGGCGTCATTCTCAAATTCCACTCTTGCGGTAAACATAGAAAGTGGTCTTTTAAAGTCAGTCCAAGAGGGAGAGAGAGAGAGAGAGAGAGAGAGAGAGAGAGAGAGAGAGTTAGCGAGGGAGTAACGCGATAACTTGAAACTCCAACTCACGAGCAACCTAAATCAGTCCAGCTAATTTGTTCCTCGTGGCAGGGAAAAGGCGGGAAACGTCAACATGATTGTACGTACTTTATATTTTTTTCAGCCATCGTGCTCCCCCAGTCCCATTCCCGGTTTTTTTCATTCTCTGCATTCAAATTACAAACCCTCCGACTAAACGAGCCATGTCGCTCTTTTTCAAGAAATTTGTTCTCATTCTTATGACTGAACACACTGCTTATGACTTCTACACAAACAATCTCAATACATCTGATTCTCTCGTATTCACGCTTTCTATAAGATAAAAACGGCAACGATGAATCACTTTTCACAATTAATTCTCAGCTCCTTGATACATCAATAAAACTGATTCAACTATATAAAATGCTCAAAATCATAACAATAATTATGTTAACAATTATAAATAATTAAAATCCGTAATTGTAAATAAATATTTATATTAATAAAGGAAAACTAGAGTATGATTGTATGTTGATATGAAAAGTAAAGAAATTAAAATTAAATTTCATGATCGTTTAGTAACTAGCAGAAATATAATAATTTGATAATTAAGTCTATTTGAAAAATATATGAAACAAGAACATTTTAATATACAACGTTCTGTGCTTTACTTTATTCTAATGAATGAAGCATAAAAGACAGATAATCAATCATAGTATGCCATATTAAGATCATAATTAATGAAAGTAAAATATACGACATATATATATAATAAATTGATATATACTTTTTATATTTTATACACTTGTAGAAATTTTGATCAAATACAATTGTGCAATTATAAACGGATTAGAAAGAAATATAAAAGATCTGTAGCCCTTAGTTCATTATTAATTCAAAATACTAAAGAAAAGCTTGATTACAAAAATTTAAACAACAATTTTAAACTAAAGTTTCGTAACATGAAAACCAAATTTTTGATAATATTAAATGTTTATATTCGGGTCATATATGGAATATAATTTTTATTTTTTCAAAGTTGATTTACATTAACAGAATTTTATGGGAAAAGAAAGATACTTTGTGATAATGTAAAATGACAACTTCGAAAATTAATGTTGGTATCGAAAGGCCAGTAAGTTAGATACTATCAAGAAATCAATTGATCGACTTCCTGCCGCAATTTGCCAGTCGAAAGAGAGCTTCTGCTCCGAAAACACTGGGCTTATCGGAATATCCATCTACATCGTGGTATTAAGCCCCTTTCCCACTGTGTCCCACCACCCGCCTGCCGGCAAAGCTTAAAGAACACAGCGATAAGCTCACTCTTTTTTTATCCTGTGCGCGATCGTATCGCGCCATCTTCCTTCTCTATTCTTCGTCTGTTCGTCGTCTCATCTTTGCGTGTAGTGGTGCGCGTCTGCCGGCAATTGCCGCAAGCTGGCGTTTCGCGGGGTCCATTAACGGTGGTAAGTCTCCTTGAGCAGCGGCCACGAAGATTCAATTTGAATGCTAACCAGAACAGAAAGTTCGCGCGCGGAGGGCCGCTCGGCGAATATCCAACTCCTGTTGTTGCCAATTTCGCGATGTGCACACCTCTGCAGCACATTTTGGGATCGTTTAGATTATCATCGCTCTCCCCTTTCCTTTTTTCCTTGGTCGACTCCGTTAAAGCTGCTCGAGCAGCCGTCTGTATTTTATCCGACTATCTGCCGCTGCGTTTTCGCGAATAATTGATCTTTATTGCCCGATGAAGAACCACGACGCGGAAACGCCGTTTCTTAAATAATCGGCGAAGCCACTCCTCTCATCTCCACCCTATCCACGCATCGTCAACCAGCCGTGCCGTCACCTTTACATTTGGTCGATGCGTGGCGTCAAGAAACGCATGCCTTTCGGCATCTGGCGTGCCTCCTTACGATTTTCAACTCCCCGGCTGCATTCAGTGTAATCGAGACATCGTTAGGTTTAGGTGCATCGGCTTAAAATCCAACAGTTGATGAGGATTCGAGATACAATTATGTACTATTGCTTCTGGAAATTCCATTACTTTTTATTACACGAGGTCGTTTTGAATTAATTCAAAGGCATTTTTTTGGATGTTGAGGCTTTCACGGTGGAGCTAATGACTACTTTAAATGCTTCTCGTGTATAAAATTATTTTTCAAATGCTAATGGTTATTCTTTACAGTTTCTAAAAACTTCTACACCACGTATTCAGATTGACGGCTTTTGCGATTCTTGCATCTAAAAGCTTGCGATATTACCGCTTTAATAAGAATCGCGTGATAGAAAATAGACGATCATAAATATCGTTGGCAATCAAATCGTGCTCTTAATTCATCAATAGCTATTTTCAACGAGTACTTTCTTTTAAATATAATATTATCAATTGACGAAAACAAAAGAAATAAATTTGAACGAGTTAAATCGTTTCAGCACTTCAATGGTCACGCTCTCTAATTACTGGAAAGTATAGAACAGCCGTATTTAAAAATCGTTGGCTTGGCAATAAATGCACAAGAAGAAATATAATAAATCAACGTGTTCGATAAACTTGTAAAGCATTAGAGTCCCCTTCTCGAAATGAGAATCCCAGGATATGCGCCCTCAACGCATGAACTTAAGCACCTTGCGCTAGCTTAAAAGCGAAAAAGAAGACTCAAACCGTGGCAGCGTCTAAAAATGATTTACAGTGCCGCACTCCCCGAAAGACCCGTTCATTTTGCATAATTTAATTAGAGAATTCTCAAGAAACACGCGGGCGAGCGCCTAAAGATTTATCTCGGCGGCGTCGGGTCCCGGGGAAATTCCTAACCGCGTTCCAGCTCCAACGGAAGGAGCCCAATGATTTTGTCGCTTGTGCAAGAAAATGGGCACCATGCAATCAATTACGCGACAAGGTTGCAAGGCCGTGCCTTTATGTAATGCTGCCCGGAAATTAGACTGCAAGATTGAATAGAGATGGAAGAGCATTAAATTTTACAGAACACATGGGGGTTTGTATTTCATACATATTCGAGATATATAATAATAGACGTTGAATATTTTAACTTGTTAAATATATATTATTTAATAAATTTCGAAAGAAGTGCAATATTATTGTTTAAAGTTCAGAAAATTTGTATGTATTAAATTATTTATCTTAATTAAAATAAGTTACCATCCTATCAAAATCACATGCTACGAAATTTTAAGTAACTATTTTAACTGATAAGCAATAAAATTATTTTCTCTTCACTAATGCGCTTATGTGAAATAGCAGTTGTCTAGGAAAATTACTGTTCCTATAAATTGAATAGATCATGAATAGGTATTTATTTGAATGATGAACAAAAAGTCAAACGTGATAAATTTCTTAAAAAAATATTAGAAAACAATATATCTAATTAAATAAAGGCATTAGAAAGTAAAATGGCAAATTATTTATAAAAATGTCTTCATATTAAACAAAATTTATTAGTTAAATATATGAATTATATTAAATAAACTGTGATTAATATGGTTCAATTATATATTGTGACAAGCCAGTTGATAACGGAAGAAAAATTCTCCGCTCAATATATTCTTTTTTTATTTCAATTAGCCGCGACCCTAATCGTGTCTCGACTCATAAAAGACGTCTGATTTAAAGTCATGATTACTGTAATGTCGTTTCGCATCATGAATCAGGAAGAAATGATTTTCGTAAGGGGCTTTCGTGCTGAAAATGTAGTTGAAATTGGAATAAAAGAGTAGAAAGCTTATTCTCTCTTGAGATTAAAATATGTCATAATCAATTTATAACGTATATATAATATAATTTGAATGAAACTGATAGGTTGTATAATCGTTATCTTTGATTGATTATACACTTGAAAAAGTATCCAATTGATTAAAAAAAAAAGTTACTAAGAGTAAATGCCTTAAATAAGTCATAATGGCATTTAAAACAAAATTATTATACATAATAAATAATAAGATCTGTTCCTTATAAGTTAATTAATTAATTATAAATTATCCTCTGTTTCATAAAAATATCATTTATACACATGAAAAAACTGTTTATTTATAAAAATAAAAACGCATTTCAGTAAAAACCATTTAGCTTTAATATTTTATAAATAACGTTATTTACAAAATATATATAAAATATTAGTTTAGTATTAGTGATATTAATATTTTCATAGTAATAAAACATAGAATGTGTAACAACTTTGTGATGTATTATTAAATTTTACAACAAATGTCAATTATTGTCTAATGATAAAACTTTATTATGGTGTGATCACGTTATCTGTTTCTGGAAGCTTCAACTTGAAACAGCATACGACCGCGACGCACTTTGAAGAAACTTCGGGTTTAGAATATTGTCTATCTATGCCCGCTTGGACTGATACGGCCACGATTATTGATCGGTAAATACATATATATAAAGCTATAATTAAAAAAACTCATCTTGATTTGGTATTTATATATAATAATAATTATATATATATATATATATATATATATTCATACACACACACACACACACACACACACACACACACACACACACACACACACACACAGACACACACAGACACACACACAGACACACACAGACACACACGCGCGCGCGTTAATAGTGGCTATTGTGGAGATTCGTACTATATAGATAATTTAATTTAAGAATTAAAATATATGGAAGTAAATTTTTATGATTAATACTATAGATATTGTAGATTATAGCTTTATAAATATTATAAATATAAACTGATTATAAATGATCAACGTAAATATCTTATACATTAATATTTATAGTATAACTGACGATTGCGTAATAATCGAATGTACAATACAATAACATATCGATTCCGATACAAATACACTCAATATTGCACAATATTATTTTTTAATTCATTTATTTGTTTGAAGATTTATTTTTCCTTAGCACTTAAAGAAACACATGTGAGCACGCGCACATTTGAGCTGGAATTTCGAGCGGCTAAGATATTCGCACAGCTACGGGGACGCTCCCAGAAACAACAATGTCAACTTACTACAGCACCCCGCAATCATTTGAATAGTATAATGTAGTTTTCATGTTACTGATAATAGATTGCCGAGTCGCGCAACCGAGTGGAGGCAAAAAAGCGGCGTTGCCTTTGCTGTAACGATCGCAATCGATTTGCTTCCGATTCGTCGCCCCTCACTCACTTCATTCGTTCTTTTACGTTCTTTTTTTTTATCAGATCAGCGAGGAATCGCTTTTCATGAAAGCGGAGTCGTAATCTTTTAATCTTTCGACTGGGGATGAATAAAGATTCGCTTTTGCTTCAATCAGAAATATCTTGTAGAGTTAATGTATCGATTGCCAAATTAGAATTAAAAATCTCTTCAGAAGTATTAAAATGACTTCCCCTTGGCATAATTTGAGGTTATACATTTATTATCGTATTCTTATTGTTTATAAATAAATGGAAGGATATGAATTGGTTATAGATTATGAATAGAGCAGTGTGAATAAATCAACACGTTTTAAGACATGAAATTGATATAAATAATCTTTAAAATAAGATTAAATAAAAAAAATTATATGTAGTAGACTCTGGAATTGTAATAAATCGATGTTTATTACTTCAATTAAACATGTGAATTGAGAAGAGCAGTAAACCATGGATAGGAATTAACCGAAGGATTATTTTATAATTTACAGCCGTGCAGAAATTGCCTCGCCTCATCTCACCTCGCCTCGCTTGCTCACTCCGATATTTTGTCCTTCTCTTATTTGCATGCAGCCACAATACCGACAAGCCAAAATCCCTGCGCAATAATTATTTCATATAGACGCGGAGGGAAGACTCCTTCCTTAGTGCGTCTAATTCTCATAACAGTTACCCTAACTGTTATGTTAAGAAATGAATTTCGTAATGTTTTATGCGAGAAAAAGAACAAAAGAAGCTCGAAAAATAATTAGATTGTAAAATTAATTTAATCTTGTATGAAATATAAGCGTAATATATGGCTTTAAAAACGAATTTGTTGCATTATGAAAGGCATTAATCATGTGTTCGTAGTATCTTAACTACTTTAACTAAAAATTTATATCTATTATTGCATGGAATTTGTTTATCAAATTTCATATTTATTAATTTCTAGAACGCTAAATGATAATCGGAAACGAATTTCTATCACCTTATAGGAAAAAATTATCTAAAAATTAAAATAATTTATAATAATTTAATAAATTAAAAATTTTAAATAAATTTAAACAAATTGAATGATTTGAAATGGAACAAATTAAAATAAAAACTTTGAATTCTGTTTCTCCTCAAGGCAATAAAATTTAATTCAATATAAAAACTATTTTATATAATAATTAATTAAATATTTTAATACAAAATTAAAAATAAGCAAATAACACTTTATCATAAAATATCATTTATCATAAAATATTACGAGTTTAAACACAATATCTCATAAATCTTTATTAATAATCTGAACTAATCCAGCAGTTGTTCTCCTATTTGTCTAGGCGCTAGCTAGCTCTGAGGAAGAGAAGCTTATTATTATTGTTTCCACCCTTACATATTATAGTTGAGTTCAAGCAACGATTAAGTGTACTAGGAAGTTTGTCATGGCCTGGAGGCTATGATTCTTAGCTGGGATCGAATTGTCTAACTTCACGTTTTAGACATAGATGAAATATATATATATATATATAAATTAAAATAATATACATTTCTATATGAACTCGAATTTCTCTCGTCATCCAAGAATATAAAAGTATACTCAAATTTCAAATGCAAAGTCAATTTATCGCCAAATGATATTATTTAAGAAGATTGTGGAAAATACTCCCAAATCTAGCTAAATACGCAATATTTAACAAATGTAGCATAAAATCTAAGATTATATTATTTTATAAATTGAATATAATATATATATATAATATATTGTACCTTGGAAAATTATAAAGGGCATAATAATTATTGAAAATAAGCTTTAATTCCATAAATTCTGAATTGCTTGCATCCAACGACGTGATGCATTCGTTGTTTCTTCGAAGATTTTTTCATAGTCAAGAAATATGTTGATTGCGATTAAGTAAATATATATCGAACAATAGAGTTTTTAATTATTATGCTTAATATTTAAGCTTTATGGTACCGATGAGAATATTCTTTTTTATTCATTTAGTCAATTTAATTCAAAAACTATCTTGATCTCTATATTTATTTTTTATGGATAAAATAGAAATAATTACAAAAACAGCTTTAAATAGTGAATGCTATTATAATTCGCTTCAATGTTCAAAATGTATTTCCATTGTCAAATACTCTGCTTAAAATTTTTGAAAAAGAATATAACTAGAAATAATTATATAATGATGTTAAGATTAAACTGTTAAATAATTAAATTTGATGGACAATTAAAAGATAAACACAGTTAAAAAATATTAATTTAACCAGAGTTTAAAAACGTGAGTTTATATTTTGAAGGAATCTAAAAATATATTTAACTATAATAGAGTTTTTAACAGATTCCTATTAAGTAAAATATTTATGCGAATATTTCCAAAGACGGAAGCCTCAAAAGTGTCTCAGACTACCACGATTTCTTGACAATGTCGGAGATATAATTCTCGAACAGTCAGTAGTTATCCTTTACGGATTATATACTACAGTTCTTGCGAACTATAAGGACCACGTAGAAGGGTTTGTTCCATCGGGACATAAGACGGACTTAGCCCTTGTTCCGGTCGCTGACCACTTTGCCTTCCATTAACCATTAACGAACCTAATGAAAATAGGATTAAGTACCACGCGAGTAGCCAACTGTAACTTCTCCTTTCTATGAACATCTTCATCAATTTTTTTTACATTATAATCCATTAGATTCACATTCACGTAAATACATGAATACGCAAGCCAATTTTTAAAAAGAACTCTTACCCATTTAATTTAAGAATACTATTGTTTATATACATCAAAAGATACTTATTAAAGAAAACTAAGATAATAGAAAGCATAGCTCAATGCAATGATCAAATATTTTAATTATCCTACAACCAATGTTTTTAATTCATATATGAAATTTTTAATTTATTGTAAAATACTTTTGAATGATTGCATTAAAATTGTAAAAAACTAATGTTATTTAACGTCAAAGATAATTTTATTTGTGTGATAAACCAATATTTTTTTGAAACTCCCAGTGAATACGATAAAATTCCGTAGTTGCCTTTTTCATTTCAGATAAGAGAGTAAAGTTGCCGCGGCGAGTTCAGATGTCCAAAATAAAAGTACTTCAAGGAACATGGCACATTAAAGAAAACGTAGCAATATCAACATGTTGAATGATCGACGCTTTTTCTAGATAGGCTCACGCATGTAAAAGTGCCCATGGCTATGAGGCAATGCATCGCTTTCCTTTCATCCTGCACGGAAAAATCCCGGAAAAATAAGAGTCGATTGATATCAAGGGTCAAACAGACCTCTACCTCTCCGATAACACTCAAGAGCATTTCCCCGTTCTGTGATAGCCTGTGAGAGCCCACAAACTCCGATTCCTCTCGACTTTTAGCGAGTCAACTATTAGCGAATCATTCGCATTTTTCGAGGAATTACAATGATTCGTTCATCGATCCAACAATCGTACAACGACATTCTCTTGATAATTTTCAGGAATGAGTTTCGAGCTTTATAAGTTTGTAATTCGTTCGTAGATGAAACTGCGAACTTAGACATATTGAAACTTGCTGTTTTCTAGATTGAAATTTCTTAGTTTTAAGTATCGCGTTGAGAATTATCTTCGTCAAATTTGTAATACTTTTGACGTTGATATTCTGCAGTTAATTGCAAATTAATTACATCGTTGATATGTCATTATTAAAGCAGTTACTAATTATTGTTGTTACTCAACTGCTCGTTGTAAAATCGCGATATCACCAATGAAAAAAACAAATATGCCATCTTATTTATTTCTTTATATTAAGAAATTCAATTAAAAGTATTTTTAAATCAACTTTTGAATGGCATTTTCATGTTGATGTATGACGACTAATTAATTGATTGAGCAAGTATGAATGAAGTATGAAATTAATCTAAGTAAAGTTTAAGATTAATGACTTATAAATGTTAAAAATGAACGAGTCATCTGCAAAACTATTAGATCTGTAATATTTAATGAACACTTTTTATATGCATTGAGCTCTAAAAGTTTTTCAATGTATTCCATAATTTACAATATTCAATTAAGCTACGAAAAAAACGTTAATTTTACTTTATTTGCCAGGATGCCTTATATTTAGGTATCAAGTCTATAATTATGGAAGAATATATAATTAATGATTTTTAGATTAATAATAAATAATTATGAAGTATGTATTTAAAGAAACTACTTTATTAGATTTATTATTATGTTTTAGTGGCAATAATAAATAATATTTATCTGTCGAAAGTACAATGACTTTTTAAATCAATCAACAATTAACATGTACTATTTTTTTTATAACATTAATCAACTGTCCCTGTAATATCGCATTAAGTATGTGAAACATTTTTGTCTATGTTGATTTATTATTATTCATTTAATTTCATGAAAAACATAAAATCATTTTTACATATATTTGATAGTAAATCATTATTGTTGTAATAATATTTTATAAAAATCACAAGTGAATAATACATTATGAAATTTCAACTTAAAAACTACTAATTATACTAATATTAATGATCGTACGGCTCGTTGTATCCTAATAAGCAATTATCTTACTTATGTACCTCAAAATTTGTAAATTTTTTAAAATGAATACATAAAAATTGAAATTTGGTTAAATTTATAAAGTGTTTTCTAAAATAAAATTAAAACTAATAAAGTATCAAATTATATATTATTTTGAAAAATACAATAATTTTTTTATTCATTCATCTCATTTACTTTATAGTTTAATAAGGCTTAAAACCGTTGAAATTTAAATATTCGTTTAAACTTTAAGATCATAATATATTTAAAAACTTCTAATAAGTTCGCAAATCTATTTATATATTTCATTAATTAAATATGAAAATATACATAATGCAAATAGCCAAATATTATATCATAAATTTCATGAATTGATGCAATAAAAAATGATGAAACTTATTTTATTACAAATCATATTACTCATTTATAATAAAAATTACTGTACTCGTGACAATACAGTGCTTGAAAATATTTAATACATATTATTAAGTCTATTTATTTATCTACGGTTTTTTCTTTTGCAACATAAATTTGTTATCTCTTCATCTAGATATGTATATATATATTGCATTGTGCACTCAGAATATTGTATACAATAAGATCGCATATACTTTGTTCATGCTATTGTAAATAACTACCCAATTTATAAGATATCAACAAATCGCTATGATTACCAACGCATCGAAGTAATCTTTATGGTCAAAGTAGAAGAATTTTTTCTTATCCATTGTTTTTAAACTGAATTCGTAAATATTTAATAATTCTTATAACTTCAAAAACTATATTTAATCAATGAAAAATATGGATGATACGCATGCTAATTAATGTAACTCAAAGAATACTATGTAATTTAAAATATATTATACAAACCAAATAGTATTTAAATATATCCTAAGTTTATAAAATATTTACAGCAATTAATTAGTGCTTCTTCAATTAAATAGTTTCAAGTTGATTTAGAACTATAAAAGAAAAAGATTATAATTTATAAGATATTTTAATAAAATTTTGTTCAATACTCAGAAACACTTTTCTAATACTATAGCGATCATTATAAATTGTAAAATGATAAATAATTGAACGAACACGTAAATTTAATGGATTGCATTATAATTATTATATATTTTAAGTTAATTTACTATTTATAAAGCATTTAGCTTTATTTATATTAAATATGAATAATTTATTAGTAATTGAATTTAAAAAACTACCCTCGGTAGGTTATTTTGTTATGATAAATATGATTTATTTAATTAATTCACGCATTTATCTATCGATAAGCTTAATTTAATTTATTAAATAAAATGCATTTCCTATTTTATTCATTCACCAAACAAATCAATTCGAATAAGAAAGTACTTAAGCTAATATTTGTACTTCGATGGCTTAGTCTATCAATATTTTAATTTAAAAATGAATAATTGATCACTGTTGTATTTCTTACCGCTAATTACATTGTACCGTCAAATGCATCATTTTGGTATTATAGTATTAATTACTGTAAGTATTATTGATTATATTTGATGACAATGAAGATAATTAGTATTTCTTTTTTATTTCAATTTAAAAAATTTACGTGAAAGTATCGATGTCTAATTCAAATAAAAAGAACAAAGAAGTAAATCAAATACATAATTTATTACATGGAAATTTGATTTTCATCCTAATAAAGTAAGAAAATGTATACTTACTTTTAAAATAGGAAAAATCTTATTAAACTCATTACGCAAAATGTTACACACACTACATACATAATTTTATTTTTTTCTTAATATAAAGAATATAAATTATTGCTTAATCTGATTTTATCGAATTAAAAAACTCGTTGGCTAATTGAAGTATTTTTCGTAAAATATCGATATTTTCCTCATTTAACGCATCATCTTTCTCATTTTATTTACTTTATTCAATTGATTGGCTAAAACTCGAGGCGACACATATATTTCATTTCTCATACCTTCTTGTCGTTACTTCGATAGAGCTCTTGGGCGCGTGTGCTGATTATTACTGATTATTTCCTAGAGTTTATAACGAACGACACATAGGATAAAGCGAGGATCGGATTTTACGAAACTCGAGCGCGTTAATTAATTTGCCACAGACGCAGAACGCTATCGATCTGCTCAACGGTTTTCGTTGCTGAATGCGCTCTCGTCATTGCTTCTCTTAGAGCGAGTGGAAAACCTTTTGTAATATATACTGTAAAGTATCTTGCTTATTAAGGGATTTTACAAATTATTGGCATACTGTACAAGATTGCAAATATCCTTAAACAAGAATGGATTGTATTGCGCAATTGAATTTGGATGATCTTTTCTTCTCAGACATACAACGTGTCTACTTTGTTTATTCTGAGAAGGACATTCTTTTATCGCAATCGTAAGTGATGTAATAAAACACTTGAGTTTGCATAAAATTGAAATTTTGCCACGATTTTATTATCTTACGCTTTGTTAAATAATTTTCAGTAAATGTGCTTTAAGAAAATTATTCAAATTAATCACTCCAAAGCAAGCTGATTTTAACTTTATTACATGGATGCGTACAATTAATTTTAATTTTAACTACATATTTTAATTTCAGTAATAATGATGACAAATATAAATAATAAAGTAGGTACATATCTTAAATTTAGTAATAATAATAATGAAATTAAATATTTAAGTGGTTGAAACATGGTGCCTTATTTCAGACAAAACTTACATTTTATCGAATGACAGAAGATACCGCGAAAATGAAATTTTTCCATTATTAGTAATTATAAAAAAAAATCGTTGTAGTGCAAGATATATTTTATGAATTTGATGACTTCCTAAATAATATGTACTCAAAAAATGGCATTTCAAGTACCAGTTTACCCACACAATCAGATGAGTATTAAATTTCCGCTTGTGTAATCTTTACTGCAAGGTAATAAAAGCTTGTTTCAATGTGTTTTTTTTTAACTAAAAGTCTTATATTATAAAAATCTAGATACAATCAATGTATTTTATCACTTAGTGTTTATTTTATGTATTTTTGTAGATGCTAAAGAAATGTACCAAAAAATCTCATTTTGTTCAGGATTTCAAATGAAAAACTTTAGCAGAACAATCTATAAGACAAATTCTAGCTGCACTGACAATAATCATAACCATAATCTTTTTTTATAGGAAATTTTAATGTCTTGTCTCTCTTCCAGATAGTAAAGCTTCATGAAACTATATTTTCCTGAAAAATAGCCACATTTAACTACTCGACCATTTTCATGTACGATGAGTGCGGCGATAATTTTTACTTAAAAAAAAATCCAATGTAAATATCGCGTACTGTGGACAATCGCGACTAAATCACCCGCGTAAGGCAAAATATCCGTTGTTGGTATTTAACGGCGTCGTTAAGTTATTTAGCCTCGCCCCACTGTCTAGAAGACGCAGAACATTGGCGTGAGTCATTTATGCCATTCGCTAAAACGAATGAAACATCCATTTTGTCTTTGACTGAGCGCTCTTTTATAACGTTAGTAAATTACATAGTTTATTTGCGATTGAGATGGAGCACACGCGTGTACGTACGCTGAAAAAGTTATCCGAAAAAAGGAGTGAAGTCAGGTGTCCTTAATTGAATAGCCTGGTTATAAAAGATCTGACTGCGGTAGGTCGACATTTATTGTACAATCTATTATTTTCAAGCGCCTATTTTTGTTTTTGACTACTAGTGTCGATCTTATATTAAAATTATAAAATATCATATCTCTGATATTCCAAAAACAGATGATTATTTATCAGTATAAACCCTATATAGATTTATGGAATTTTATACTCCAAACATATATACATATAGATATATATATTTTTTTGTTATGAATTTATTGTATTTAAACATATATAAAAATCTTATATTATTAGTAGAATTAGAAAATCTAATATCTTTATACGACACTATTTATAGTTTTAAAACGTTTTTAAAATAAAGTATATTTACAGAAAAATTACCAAAACTGCAACTTAAAATGTAAATAAAATAATTAAATATCTAATGATGTTTACGTACAGTTAATTAATAATGAAGAATGTATGCGTATAGGTAAATAAAATATGAATAAATAAATATATTTTGTAAATCAATATATTGTTGATAAATTATTCGAAGAATTATGCCAACAGTTTAAATATATCATTAAATAAACTATAAATCTTTTAATAATAAACTGAATAAGAAAATATCTTTAGATTTTTTCAAAATTTATACGCTTTCTCGTACAAAAAATAATCCATGTTTAGATGAAGAAAAATACAGATTAAATTTAAATAAATAAATATATTTTATAAAATCAAAAACATTTAACTTTCAAAACGGATAAAATAATAAAATAATAAATTATTATAGTTCTGAAAATAGTAATATTTTTTTATAGAAAAGGCATAATTAATTCTTTGTTATAAAATTAAATCGGTTTCAATTCTGTTTTACAAAAATTTTTATGATTTCTGTGAGCTTATAAGAAACTTGCATCATGGTTAAAAAAAATAAAATAAATTAATAAAAATTGAGAAAGTTGTTTGAAAAAAGTGTTTAATTTTTATTCTTCTTCCTGTGGCAATGAGACATACGGTGTCTCAGTCTAATGGGACGCTTAAATGTTCTCTCGCGTATGCTACTCGTTAATCCAAGCCAAACTACGTGGCAATTCTCCTTTTCCTTTTCTTTTCTTTAAAAAACATACTATTCTTCTCTATCTCTTTTTTCGTATTCTTCTCTAATCAAGAAAGTTTAAAGCAGAGAAAATTGAAAACAATACAATGTTGGCGCGCCGAGGCCAATGTCGGTTCCCACCTCTAGCAAACCCCTCTCTCTCTCTCTCTCACTCACTCACTAACTCTCTCTCTCTCTCTCACTCTCTCTGTATATATATATATATATAAATATATATCTCATTCTCATCCATTGGTATATAAGCATTGTCAATTAAAGAATGAAAACGCCTTAAGGTACCCTCTTCGGAATACGACAGACACGGGATATATACGTGTGTGGTAAAAGTGAGCGCGCGAGAAGAAGAGTTCGCAAGGGACAAAATGCTGCTGTGCCGAAGAAGTGCACGAGAGAGAAGGATAAGGGCCGAAAATAAACAAGATGCCGAGAAAGAGATACGATTTTCAAGAGCGAGCGCACGCGCATGCGCGCCTTTGCCCTTTCGGTTTCTGGATCGTGCGCTCTCAAACCAGCGAAGGATAATAAATTATGGCCAACATACAAGGAGAGTAAGAGTGAGAAGAAGAGACAGATAGATTGAGAAAGAGAGAGAGATGGCGAGAGGGTCGGGAGGGGGGGGGGTAGAACGAAAGAGAAAAAAGATTGAGAGCGCCGCTTGATTATTTATTTAACAATAAAAGAAACGGGCGGACAGATATTCGTGCAGCACTGGTCCGGAGAGTGAAACGAGATATATGTGTCTATGAAGAGCAAGAAATATATGTATCCTTCGTTTGAAGAGAAGAAGGAGAAGGAGACGTGCGAGACATTGTTTTTTTGAGAAAAGAAGACGCGCAAGGGGCATAAAAAACTAGCGTCCAGAATATTTTTCAATCAGTCGGAATTTATCGCCGATGATTTTTACATTTTACAGCCTTTCGTGAATTCTGTTGTGCTTCAGGCCGACAAAATTCGTTACTTACGGCGGATGCGCGAATCGTTGCTTAATTTACGCGCGAGAATTTTGAAAGATTCCGGGGTACCGCAACTTTTGCTACGCGAGAAGATAAGCATTAATAGTCTACGAGAAATAAAAGTGCGCTCGATTCGTATAAACATAAACACTCAGCAATGTACATTAGCTTTACATTTGCATCCGTTTGTTCGTTTGTGACTCACTTTCCCTCTCTCTCTCTCTCTCTCTCTCTTTTTCCTAATCCCCTCTCCCGCTGATGCGAGGAGCGACGAAGGGGGAAGGGAATGCGACCGATTGTAAACCTGGAATTTACGATCATTGACTGCACGACGGCGGGAAGCTTCTTTTAAAGAAGAGCAAATGTAAGATCACATCTGTGATTTTACTCGATTTCACATTTTATCGCATGCCAGTCTTCCACGAGTATATTATTATGTACTTGGAGAAATCAAATGTCCTTTTAATAGAGCCACGCATACTTTTATGTCAAATAATCGATACGACTGAATACACAGTCGCTCCCTTTTATAGATTTTTAATTGTACCTATATATTTTAAGTCATTACCAAGGCATACATGGTTTATGCTTAAAAAATGTTAGGCTTTATTACTCGAGGAGTTTTTGTTACATTATTCCATAAGTATGTAATAATGTGTCAACCGAAAAAACTTTTAATGCTATTTTAAATGCTAATAAACGCAATAAAGGTATTTTATCTTGAAAAATCAATTTTGGCAATTTTTGAGTAGCTTTTTAATTACTACAATAAAGTTTGTATTAGTTTTAATAAGGATATCATTATCATTACACTTCGATATTTCCATTTATTTTTATATACATTTTGCTCCTTAGTTGCTTAGTACATTGACACTTTTAAATTTTAAGTTTTTTATTTAAAATTATAACTACCGAATGAGAAACTAAAATCTTAATGATTTAATTAGTAATAAAATAAGAAAAATAATGATATCGATTGTGATGAATCAAGATGTGTTTAATAAACTATAATATCAATTTTCTTATAATTATAATACTAGTGAGTGACAATGATTTTACCAATTAACATTTATATTTTACAACTTTATAAACTTATTATACATCATTAATCAATCAGCAATGAAATTTCAAATACAATTTTACTTTGTTACGCCATTTTATCTTAATAAAATTCATTATTACTGAAATCTTGAATTCAAGAATGGTAAAAAAAAAGTCACATTAAAATATACAATGACATATTTAAACAGATTTTCATTATAAGAATTTCCAACATGGTAATCGTAGAGATGATTCTACCAAGAACGGTATTATCGAATTAAATAATAGTGTTCTTGAAGTAGGTCATTTAAATTCATAAATTGATGAATCTATGTTCGTATACATTTCAAATACATGTATCGGAACTGTTGTACTAAATGCTTTTAAAGTACAATTAGTAAAATAGCAACGTGATAAATATTTTTAATAAGATTAGATTTTATTTATTAGTTTATATTTTTAAAAAGTTTGTAAATCGTACTTTAAAGAATATACAAATGAAGCATTCAAGCATGATATGTTATTCTTCAGAATTAGTATATTTGGATTATAATTAGTACGTTGGACTTTATCAGTAATTATCATTTTTTAAAGATTTTCAAACATTAAAAAAAAATTTACATCTTATTCTTGTAGCTCGATGATTTTCCACTTATCTACTTAACCTTCTGGATAGAAGATTGAGACTAAAATCGTTGATTATTTACCTTCCTTGTTTGAAGAGTCGATATTTAGCATATTTTCAATCCGCACAATGAACTATTCGTACAGACATTCAAAATGAAAAACGTGAACCTCATGTACACCATTAAAATTTCAACTTTTATTTTATTATTTCGAGTAATTTGTAATTTATGAGCGTGGAATAAGTATTTTTTGTGCTGGTGGGAAGGTTCGTGTTTGCGAGAGACCATATAGGTGTTTAGCATGCGTTATAGTTATGTGCGCGATTTCATATAAAAAAGTGTACACGTTGGAACGAAATAATGGCTTTCGCGGAATGTACTCTTTAAAAAGAGAATGGAATGAACTAATTTCACATTGAATTAGAATAGATGATTAACCGAACTGTGGCGCCATCAAATTACACGAATAATATTCATATTTTATGGTTAATTATGCACTGTTGCACCCACTATTGTGCTATTGTTTAACTAATTTCTCGCTTTTTACAAAGCTCTTGCTGAATAAAATCGTAACAGAAGATTCATTATAATGACTAATTACTGATTAGTAATTAATTATTAAAGAAGTTGTTAAAATCCTTATTAAAATTATCAGTTACAAAAGACGCAAAAATATATCATTTAATTATTCTTAATTCACATTTTAATCGGATGAAAAATATTGTGTGCCCAATTAATCATTTTAATTATAATAATTTTAACATGTAATGAATATACAACGAAGCTATTAAAAATATTTGTATAATTGTACTTATAAGTAAATTAATTCTTCCAGTAAAATGATACTGCCCAACATTTCTTTTGTTAAACGCTTTGGATTAGTAAAATTCACTAAATACCAAAAATCACTTTTCCCCCTTAAG
>NW_011948434.1:2266579-2293757 GCF_000503995.2 Ceratosolen solmsi marchali
AAAGAGTGTAACGAAGAATACTAATTAATCATGTGCAGTTGTATCTATCGAACACGTGAAATGTTTCTTTTAACGTATGCATTCATCTTTCCGAGCAATTTGCTGTAAATGAGAAGCAGCAACGGCCACCGGGGCTTCTGTGACTTATAAACGTAGATATAAAGCCACATGTCCGCGATCGCGGGGGCTCACTTCACTTTTCTTTTCCTCCAAAAAACATACAAGCCTCGACTCTTGTAAGATCGGCCGCGAGGCGCACAGATATTTATTGGCTTTACTTTCATAATTTAAGCTCGTAGTGAGCCCTCAAAGCAACTTCGGCTTCCAGTACCATGTTCAATTGTTTTTTCTTTATTCCTTTTTGAATTTTTTATTTTATTTTTTGTTTTATTTTGTTGTTGTTTTTAATTTCAGTCAATTTCCTTTTTTAATAACAATTTTATGGGGAATATTGTACTTTGCTAGATTTGTGCTTTGAAAATAAATCATATTCGATAAACTTATTGACGGCTATTGTTTCCTGTACACTTACATTTTGTTGTTTCTCCATCCAAGAATTACGCTAATAAACAGTAAATTCAATGCAATGCTTATCATATTCGTAGAAAGGGGACGATATTTTTTGTTTTAATCTTTTAAATTAACATTATGTATTACAATGCACTTTTTCTATAACACTTAGATGAAAATGAAATATTATCGATACAAAGGATTACAAATAAAAACTAAATTTCAGACAACGCAATAAAGTAATGATACAGTTCGTCATTAAAATAATGTAGGAATGACTTACACTGTCCATTATCTTTGTTAACAAGCGTACATTCCTACTGTGCCCTTCCAAAGTCCAAAGCTACGTAGCAGAAGAAAAAAAAACTTGAGAAACAAATGCGAAAAGAAGCTGCAGAAGAAGCTACAAGAAACATTGGCACAAGCGCATACGTTTCCCCCTGCACCTCGATACAGACTTTTCGTTCTCTCTTTAGACACAGTATAAGGTAATTAAATACCTCTGACCTTCAGCCCGTTCCTACCTACTCTCACGGGCGACTCTACCGTCGGTGGAACAGTCTTTGTAGCTTTTTCTCGCTCGTGGGCCGACCGATCGGGCGCTCGTTCTGCGCCACCTTTAACGATTGTCTCTGGGTTGGCAATGGTGCATCGATGTGCAGGAAGGACTGACCAAAGGAACCCTTAGCGCGTGCACAAGACGATACTTTTTGCTCACTACCATGGCCCTTCCTTACAAGCCTACAGAATTTTCTAATTAAAAATAAACTCGCTGGACAATTGTGCATAAGAGCGACGCTTTGTAAACCCAAAAGCGTACTGTACTAAGCATGATAAATACTTCAAATGATATTTAATATTCTTTCAATAGTTCAAGCGACGTAATACATATTTATGTACTACAGTTTTGCGTTATTCGCTATTTATTTATTAAAAAATATGATTTGAGAATTTAATGTGAATAAAATAATTTTTATATAAATAAAAATTAATGTATTCCTATATTGTCTGGAATAAAAATTATTATAAAACACTTGATGTCATAAAGTAACTACAATTTTTAACAATAATACTAAATAAATGGAAGATAGTGATTCTGCAGAGTTAATTAAAAATAGTATTAATTAATTAATGATTCTGCGTGAGATCTATTTAGTATAAAGTTATTTGAAAGTTTGTACATGTTAATTCCGGCATTATTCATTAAAAATGAAAGTCGTTTTTTTAATATAATATATTCGAAAATATAAATAAAAAAAAATTGCCATTTATATGATTAATGATATGAACTAATGTAAAAGGCACTTTGGTAGATGATCGGTATATTTTATTTTTATTACAAGTTATTAGCACGAATATATTAGATTTTATAAAACAATATTTTTATAATATTTTTGAAATACATATAAAATAATAACTTGAAAAGAAATTTAATAATACTAGATTGAATAATAATTGTCAATTAATTTAACTACTCGACAAACTAAAAAACCAGTGCTCGCACACTTTCCAATCTCTGTTTTTATTAACACAATGACTAAATTGGAAATATAATTAATATATTGGAAATTATTAATATGAATTATGCATGCAAGTATGATTCAATTTTTTAAATAAAGCTCGACGACCTATCGCGATGATATATATATATATATATATATTTATATTCTCTGTTTGAGACATAATATTGTGTATGGCATATACATGTATACGTGGATGAATGAATGCCTATGAGAGCACCTGAGCGCTGCAGAAACTATTATGTTTATTAAGCTGGAAAGTAATAAATTACAGGTGGCTAATAATGGGAACCGTCTGTGTGCGCCTGCGCCAAGATGTAATTGATGTATATGCAAAGGAAGTTATTTTCGAGGGATCGCGCTGCGAAGAGATATAGATCGTTCAAGGATGAGGATGCGGCCAAGATGAAGCAGCATAGGTGATGAAGGACTGTGATGAAGATGAAATGAAATAAAGTGATGTTAGAACGATTTTTTTGCCGACAAATTTATTTCATTTCGTCGTAAATAAAATTCATTTGAAATATCACTTACGATGATAATAATATTTATACATATTCTAAATTGCTTCATTTTTGTAGGACCCACATTTATGTGATCCTATTGACTCTCGCCGTTTTTTTCATAATCCACTATTACATAATTCACGTTTATACAAACGTTGCATAATGTATAAATATATATTAAACAAAATGATAGCTACAACTAATAACCGATATTTATATGAATAAGATATTTATAAGAAAATATTCTAAATTAAATTATGATATTTCACTTTCTTCTTTTCCATGATATTCGTCGATATCATTCTACGATTTTGCATATTTATAAAGTTATACAAAAATATATATCAATATTTACGCATTACCAAACTCAAAGATAACTTTAATGTAGTATCAATTAAATCATGTAAAATAATACGTAGAATAATTTTTTCAAAACGATAAGTGCAATTGTTGTTTCCCATTATAAAATTTGTTTGTCTATTTTATAGAGTAGTTGGCAATATTAAAATTTATTTATAACTATATTCTGGAACAACTGTGGAACCAATATTCTATTAACATCTATAACCAGTTCCAGCTAATCAAATGTATCTCCAGTCCCAATACACCCACTAATTTATTCTTCTTAAAAATCTTGATTGTAAAGAAAAAATCTACTCGTGCGCGCATTATAATATTAAAGTATCCCGTCGTGCGTGATTTTAAATAGCTGAAATACCTCCATGGCGCCTCTTGCTTCCGGAAACATCGCACGCGACCCTCATAAGTTTGCAAATAAGATTCCCTCGCGATTTCTTTTAGTCTCTTCGTCTCTTCATTTTCCAGTGGACAAAAGGACATGTAAGAAAATGAAAGGGCCACGTTCCCAAGGCTTATTGAGCGGCCGAACTGTGACCGATCGATCGCACGATCGATTGGCACTGTCGATGTCCCCTTCCCATCACCAATCTCCTTTAACCCGCGCGTGCCAAGCATTGAACAAAGCACAAAGCGCTGCGTATCGTGTCGAAGTCGAGGACTTCGTGCTTCGTCTTTAATCCCTTCGTTACCGCGGTAATAAAGGTGCGAGGTATTTATTGGCGAAAGACGCGATGCTGCACGTAAACGCATACACAAGTGCAGTTTAATGATGCACTGTTACCTCTCTGTTTGACCCCATCTTTAGCCTATGTATAGTTGCTGATACTGCATGCATTTTATGTGGCAAAATGACTTCTCTTATTTTTATTGAAGTCGATTAATGTGAACAGAGTTTGAACGAATATACTATGCACAGTTAATAAGATATGATCCTTTCTCGTTTTATACTTATTAAAGTGATCGATATCTGATGATATACATAAAAATAATATTAATTCAAAATCTAGTGTTGATCGATTGCAAAGTAATATTTTCTATATTATTTTTTTCTGTTAAAAAATTATTGATTTACAGAAAATTATTAGTATAATATAGTAAAATAGCAAGATATTAAATTTATTGTATGTATACATTTTCTGTGTCTATGTGTCTGTGTGGACGTGGATGTGGGTGAGCGTGAGTATAGCTTCAATATTATTATTTGCGAATGCATTGTAGATATTTTTCTGAATAGGAAATCTCTAGAATTTTTGTAAAGGTATTTGTAATGAAAAAAAAAACTACGTAAATATCAAAATCTTAAAAAAATATTAACTTTACGAGGTAAACATAATATCACCAAATAGGCAATCGTTACTATCTTTCTTCAAGTATTTTCTCATAGTGTATCTTAGTTAATTTATTAAATATCTATACTTACTTTATTACATTTTTTCTATGAGTATATCAAGAAAATAAATACATCAAATACACTAACTTATTAATTTTTTTTAAAAGAACGTAACACGTGCAAAGCATTGAAAAAAGATGCCTATAAATATTATATTCTTTTTTTAATAAGGGATTTTAATTGCATCAAAAGGTTTTTTTTAGAAAATGCTTGGTCATTGACATAATAGCAGGCATAAATGAGAGCCAGTTTTTATAAAATTACCAAAAATGAAAAAACAAAAAATAAAGCAGTCAAAGTTTATCGATGAGTAAAATCAACAGCGAAAATAAAGCCTATCAGACGATCTATGAATCCTCGCTAAATACAGATATATAAAATATGCTTGACAATGTTTTTTCGTTGGCTCGCACGCACTCAATGCGTTTAATCTCGCTTGTAAAAGAATCGTCAAGACAAGAGCCATAAGAAAGGAGCGGACAATCACCAGCAAGAAAAGTTCAGAAGAAAAGAAGAGAAGAAGGTTGCCGCTCCCCGGCATGTCGCTACACATGTACATATAATACGTGTACATCGAATAAGAAGCCTTTACAAGGCGTGGTGCGTGAGTTAAGCTGCAACCAATAAACCAATTCCAGTCTTAATTAAATCTAAGACAATACAGTTGCTAATTAAAATAAACATCCATAGCAATAAAATCTGCTCCCGCTCGCCCTCATGTGAACGCGCCGTTTTTCTCTAAACTATATAATCGAGGATGTTTCTACAATGATGCCTTCTATAAACCGAAGTTAATGTATTTTGTAACAAATTTCCATTTAGAAAATTTATACAACCACTCAGGTCTTATAGAATTGATAAAGCCATATACTAACCATTCAAATTACTTAATCATTACATATTCACTACCAACTGTTTTATAGTTCTCAATCCACATTTACAATACAAACTTAATTTAGCTAATACATAATATTCTAAGTACTAAATATAATTCATATTCAATTAAGATCGTATATAAAAATTAATTCCAGTATAATGAGTAAAGAGGATGGAAGCGCATTCAAAAATTTCAACTACCAAAACTAGGAAATCTAAGCGCATGTAATGCATTATTGTAGGATCGCCCAACGAATGTACGAAGTTGAAGGAAAAATGTAAAGAGAGGTAAAGTGTTAGTAAATGAGGCACTTTTGTGGCTTTCTCAGTATAGGTAGTCGTGATCAATAAAGGACATTAAAATCTTTAAAATGGCTAGTCAATGCAAACCGATTCTATGCGACGCGATATTATTTTCACTCAATCGAGAATAGATTGATTTCATCGATACCTTCATTTCATCTTCTTTATAATTAAGAATATGATATTCTTTTATCATTATTTAATGTACATCTTTCTATACCAAGAAAATATCAATACAAAAATTCGGTGTACTTAAACGTATTTCGAGGTAAAGATTAAATATTTTATAGATATTTTATATATATAATATAAATATAATTTTATAATGATTTCATTATAAATAACTATTAGTTTATAAATTAAAGATTAAAAACCATTATTTTGAGTAGATAGAGAAAATTAATGAAGAAAATAGAAAAAGCTCTGATATTCCATGCCTTCATTATACTATAAATCAGTCATATAAAAAATTTGAGTTTTCTGAACTAATATAATTTTAAAAGTCTTGTTTAAAAATTAATTTCACTTGTTTTTTTAACTGTATTTCTCTAATTTTAATAACTATTTTATATAAGAAATTTCACTATTTTTATAATAATATTTTATTTTTTATTAGATTTGTAAATCAATTTATAGATTGTTTAAAAATGATTAATACAATTTTATTTTCAATTTAATTGATAATTAATTTAAAGAAATTAATAATGTAGAATCCTTTAGATAGTTGAATGAATAATTTGGTTACATTGAACAATACAGTTCAATGTAAAAAGCTCTTATTAGGTATGTTTATTCCTTTAACAACTGCAAGTAAATGTGTTTTAAAAACTTAATGTCAATTTATATTTATTTTATTAGTTTGTTCTATAAGTTCTCTATATGAAAAATAATACGTAATTTATTAAAAACAAAAAAAAAAAACACTACATTTTGGTAGTTATAATTCATCTCGACAGAATTAGTAAACGATTAATATCACGTATAATTTAATTTTTAAGAAATAAATACTTGCTTATTACAGAACTTGCTGATAATTCTCACTCTATCTCGACACATTAACTTGTTTTCATCTTTAGGCAAAATGGAAAAATAACAAAAAATACTAATAAAATTGAAAATTTACCATTAGAAAAAATCGGTTATAATACAATTTTGATTTTCTAAGGTTTTCTAATTTTTCAATATTATCCTTGTTAATACTACATCATAAATCTTTGGTTATAATTTAAATAAATAATTATTCTATTTAATAGAGAATTATAGTTAAATATTTTGCTTTGAAAATATACACTATTGAATAAAATGATAATTAACTGCGTAATTCTCGATACAAATAACTGAATCTTACTTCTTCATAGTATTAGGAGATTTCGCTGCGCGGAACTGCCCAAATTCGTGCCTTGCCTGTTAGCCCGAAAAATCGGTTGTAGACTTCATCGCCATCGTCTATACGCAGACAACCAGTTAATGTAAACTTCTCTCTTCTCTGCTTTCATTTTTTCTTTATCCGATGTGCAGTAGCGCAAGGGCCAAGATGAGGAAACAAAAAGGTGAAACCGAAAAAACAAAGATCACAACGAAGAAGACGAATGCAGAGAGAGAGAGATAGAGAGGGGGAGAAAGAAGGTACAAATGGATGCTTATAAAGGAAAGGCGAAAGAAGAGCAGGAACGTAGAGGGAGAGAGAGAGAGAGAGAGAGAGAGAGAGAGAGAGAGAGAGTGAGTAGAAGCCCTTACGATTTTAATTAACCCGGTACGGGGTAGCCCGAGAGAGCTTCAGCCGATCGCGATCGAATCGGGTGCACGATCTACAAGGAATCTACATAAGATCCTCCACTCTTGCAAGGCCTACAACTCAATCCCCGGGACGTTGTGTACGTGTATATACGTAGGCATGTGCACAATACGCCGGCGTCGCGGACGCCGCGCTTCTTATCGGCTTCAAGGATCGCAGATAGCGTCCTCTATCCTCCTCCGCAGTATGCCGGCGAGCTCATATTGTGCCAAGATCGGAAGGTGGGAGAATAAAAGGGAGATGGAGATTGGCTAACTCCTGTGCGTTGTTAATACAAGTTAACTTACTTACTGCGCGAGCTCGGGTAGAAAGAGAGACGACGAGAGAGGAAGAGATAAAGTGGTAACTTTTATTTTTATTCTCCTTCTGGTTCCTTTACTTATTCAAGGCCCTCTTGCGCTATGCCTTTATTTTATTCTTTTAGGCGAGAGTCCGTTTTATTTAAACCATTTGTTCCGCGAGAGTCGAGTCATTGTAGTGGTGCCTCCGCTTCTGTGACCTTTTTCCCATCTCTCTCGCTCGATCGCTGGCTTTTGTTCTCTCATATTAATTAATGCGGCTCTTAATTGTATCCTTACACACACCAAGGTATATTACGAGACTTTGAAATAAATCGTTAATGTACAGTTCCGTTAAAAACGTACGACGACGGCTTTTCCCGTTTATTCTTCAATACTGACCATGTATATGAAATGACTCTCCCACTTAATTAAGTCCAAATTTAAACGATGTCCTGTTTCGATGCGATGCCTGCTTTATGAAGACTCGCGATAGGAGAAATAATAAATTTACAAAGAGTCGTATAAATGCAAAGCATTGGATAAATGGCCAACTGAAAAAAAATAAACTTTACGTTTATTTATACACAAAATAAATGCACACTATTAAAATCTTAGCAATATACAATCATCGTTCTTTTTTCTCCTAATTTTCTAACTCTAAATTTTCAAATTCTGAATTACTCTACATATTATAATAATACTGGCAAAGGAAATTAATATAATCGTGTCATTCTTTTATTATTATTTTTGTCATTTATATTATATTTATACTATTCCAACGCTTCGCCTTTATAAAATCATACTAATTTTTAAAAAAATGTTAATACAAGGATTTAATGAAGTGAAGCTTCTCTTATTATTATTGAATTTTAAAATAAATTCTAGGCTTTGCTATTTTAAACAAACAAAAATTCTGCATCTTATCGAAGGTAGGACTGAAGCACAAATTTGATTGAGCTTGTAGTATATTGAAAACAAGTTTAGTGTAAGACTTACATTTACATTGACTACTATTGATAATTTCTATTTAATAGATCATCGAAGCTTTAAAAGAAATTGAAATAAATTGTTAAATAGAACCGATGAATATTAAGTCAAAGTCACAACAATTATTCAATTTTAAAAAACAATAATACGCAGTGCAGCCAGGTATTTTACAATAATGTAGTTTATCCTACTAATCAAGTACGTTATTCGTCATAACATGACGCATGCTGTGCGAAAAATTGATAGGAAAGGCCACATTCCACATCAAGTACAAAAATACCCACTATCCGAATAAATCTCTTTAATCAGTTTTACATTTAGTTTCCAGCACGACTCGAGTACAAACGCACATTAATGCAGGTATATCGGCTAAAATACATCGGTGAAGGTATTACTCGTTGAAATTACAAACGCTTTGTAATCTGCGCCTTGTCTTCTGGATAATCCAATGGACCCGAGATTCTTGCGCGAACTATGGGCCGTTTTTCTCTCAGGATATTAGCGTATTTACGAAACACGATATGGCTCGCGGTACGGATAAATAATCTTCCATGGCTGACTTGCTGCCCCCTTCCTTTTTCCTGCGCGCATGCGCTATAACTTTAAAAAGAGTTGTAGTAAAGATTGGCTCAGTCACGATAGAGTGTCTTCGCATTACTGGATATTAAAGTGATTCGTGGGCATCGATTGATCCGAATTGAGCCGGCCCTATCGTTAAATTATAAATATTAAAAGAATGACAATGATCGATGAGACAACCTTTCTAAAAATGTATTTAAGTATATGCTATGGAATGATCCTGGCACTATGTGAATAAAATATGCCAATATTTTCTACATGAAAGTTAAGAAGCATGTATTATAAGAGTTGCAATGGAATATAAGATTTATTTTTAATTAAATTGCTTAAATACTTAAGTATGCGAAGCCTTTAGCATACACAAACTTTGCGCAATAAGTTTATTAAAAGTGATTATATTTATTTATTTATTCAATTTTTGGCAAAGATGACAAAGATTGTATTAATTTAAAATTTTCGCTATATTTCTATTTTCTTTGTTAAATGCTGGTTCATGCATTTAGCCTTACACCTATTTCCACATATTATAATTGAGAATATAAAATAGGCATTGTGGCAATCGTAAAGAACAGTTTTTGTTATTCAATTATTACACGCGTATTGAATATTTAAAATGTATTTTTAAACAGTTATATAAAGTATTAAACAAATATAAAATCTTAGTGTATGTTATATGCATAAAGAATGGAAAAATTATTAGTTACAATTTTTTATATATTTTTATAGAAATATTAAATCAATCAAGCAATCTTCAAATCAGTAAAACAAATTATTGTCGATAATGAAATTAACGATAATTGATTGTACATTCAAATCAATACTCACAATTTTATTTAATTGTTCAAATGCATTAAAACAGCAATAGTATACTCATTATTACTTCTCCAATGAATAGTACACAAAATTGACGTGCAAAAGAAAAAAATCTATATAAAGAAGGAGACTTATGGTCATGATAAAATGAAGAAGCAAGAGGAGAAAGAGAGAGAGAGAGAGAGAGAGAGAGAGAGAGAGAAAGCAGAAAGACCACGATAGAGCTCGTGAGTTCGTAAAAAGGATTCTCGCGGTACCAGATAATGGGATATTATGTGTGCACCAGTTAGCGTATGTAAAATTATCTGGTGTAAAATGAGCTGTGAGCTCATTCAAATTTTAAATCGGGCTCTTTCTTTCTATGCCCTCTCATACCCACTTTATTTATCTCCCTTAATTCTCAATATCTCTCCTTTCACTTGGTTATTTAATTTATTTTTCATTTATTTTTATGCGCGCTGTTCTTCCCTTCTTCGATCTTTTCTCTTCTAGAGCCCTTCTCATCGCTCGGTCTTCACCTAGCAGACTTCGATTAGGCCTACTCTTACATATTACTTTAAACCAATTTCTTTGGCTACGTATTTTTTGTCCTTCAAAATTTAACCCTTTTACCCGATTAGAAGATATCGTATTACTACTTAGTTTTATACTTCCCGATTTAATAAGCTTTGTACTTTGAAATCTTTTTAGTATTAGTAAAATCAGTTGCCTTTACAAATCTTAAAATATTATTAAAACAGCGCCTATAATGTAAATATTATAATATTTTATGTAATAAATTACCTTATATTTGACCATAAATTAACAGTAAAATTACTTATTTGTAATATTTATGCAATAAACATTAATATGATATTGTAATTATTTCAAGCGATTAAGATCCATTTGAACGCAATAAACTTGAACTTTAGAAAATAGCACTATCGATTATTCTTTTTAAATTGTGTATATAAAATTTATAAACGTTTAAATAACTGTAAATCGTAATAAATATTGTATCATAGTAAATATTTTGTCCATAAAGTATTTTTAAATCTAATCTATAACACTATTAATTTCTTCTTACAAAATATAACTTTTATATGAACAATAAAAAACAATGCTTAAAACATATTATATGTAAATAATGTATGGAATTTATATCGAATAATAATTATTGTATTGTTATATTAGCATTAATGTATATTACTTATTATATTGTCCTACAATTTACAGTAACGTACACTTTAAAGGTTTGTTGTATGTATTTCTCAATTGATTAACTTGATTATATATTTATATTTTTTAATAACATTCATATTTATTGAAGTTTAGATCATAATTTTAGATTATATGATTTATAATCAAATAATAACATTTTTTAGACAAAAGCAGTAAATAATTTTCTTGCACATGTAACATGCAGTAAAACAAATAATTCTTCAACTATCAAGTAAATGCATAATGTATGAGAACAATCGCCCCATAAAGCGCGCAAGTATTAATTGTCAAAATGATTATATAGCTGCATACGCATAAAAGAGAGACAAAAAGAATACAACACGTACTCTGAACATCATTTAAGGAGTTCAGAAATGACACTTTATATCGGCTAATTGGCAGTTGAAGTTCCAAACTTGCATTTTGTGCGAATTTATGTAACTGAGCAAAGAACCATAAAATATATGCAATCATATTTTTGAGGTACACAAAAAATTTGTGCATACCTGCTCCTTCTCTTTTATGATCTATTTTTTATTGCTAAATGCTAAAAACTGCATACGTTTACATGAATCTTTTTTCACGCTTTCTAAGGATATTGTATTTCTACATAATTTGCTTTTTTCAAAAATATAATGAAATTTATGCAAATTATAAATGTTGATTATAAGCTGACAAATATTTTCTTTAAAGATATATATATATGAATAATTTGTTACTTTTATACCTAATAATATTCAGCAAAATTCACTTTGCATCGTATGTATTTGTATGATATTTTTACTATCGTATTTATGAATGGTTATTATAAAACCCATCTGCGAATGTATTTATAACGATATCTATCTATCAAATAAATAAAAAATAAAATTATTAGTTTTAATAAGAATCTATAAGTCAGATAGTCACAAGTAAGTGTGCAATTTTTTATTGAAAATCGTAAGAAGTAACTCATGTACAATTCAGTATCGCGTACAATCAGATATTGCGATCTTACACTTACTTTTATACAAAAACTTAACATGCTTCAATTTTGGAATTCATTATTCTAAACAAATAAGTCATGGATACAACAGTATTTATTTCCTATTTGAAAAATATTTAATACTTTCAAGTATAGCGAAAATATATGTAAAGATGTGTAGAAATTAGTATGCTGTGGTAGCAAATATTTTGGTTAAAATTGAATATAGATTGACAGTGAAAACATTGATCTTAGCATCATATTTTCATGGGGATTGAAAGATAGATGGAAAAGTATAAAATAAAAGGAAGTTATGAAAGAAAAATCAAGCTTGGAGCCTAGCAAAATGCAAGCTGAAAATGATTAAAACTGTTTCTACCGTAGGTACAAGATGTTTAAAGCACTAGATGTTGAGTAAATATTTAAAGGTTTAGCTCTGAGAGAAAGGTACGTATTTGAAAATGTGAATTCATATTAGGACCTCTTACCTTATGGTTTACGTCACAAACAGAAGGTGTGATTACGAACGCATCTCTACGATGAGGGACGTACAGCAGCAGGATTGGCAGTACCACGGTTAGTCCCTCAAAGGGTTTAACCAAGGCACTCCGAAGGCTCGACGACATATACGGATTGCTTTAAAAGGCGAATGCGCGCGATTAACGCTCCAAGAAGTTGAACATTCTTGCTTTTAATGAAGATACCGAATCAAGTGGTTTCTGATAAAAGGACAGCTAGAGGTTATCCCTTAATAGCCATTTAAACAATGCTTTAACGTAACTCTAACGACATATTTTGCGCACTTGGCGCGCACTTAGCGGCTCTACTTTAACCATACTCCTTTTTACGAATACGAATTTACAGTAATGAGTTTCAATAGATTTTAGTCGAATTCAATTTATATTAGCCGATTTATTCGGTTATTGTTCCATTTAATGATGTCTTAGTATTGTTAAATAATTGTTAAATTATAATGCGATCGATAATTCAATAAGATCTAAAAATATAAGCACAGAATAACGCATATTTATGTAATGATAAAGAAATCAGAACTTCGATCAGACTTGATTTTTAAAGTAAAGCTTAAATAATAGTCAATGAAGTTCCTTTGCATTACATTCGAATGTAAGAACTGAAAACGAATTGAGAAGCCGTAAAGAATTTTTTATAAACAAAATAATTTTTAACTCAGAACTTTAACAAAATATTAATTACAAATTAACTTTATAATGAAATTACATTAGCTAATCAGGATAAATTACACTTAAATTTATAACAAAAAAAAAATTTTTTTAAATCAAAAACTGCTATGCTCGAGCAATAGTAGATTAACAATATTATATAATCAAATCATTCTAAAATGCAGAAAATATAATTGTCTAAACTGTATAAAATATGTAAAATATATAAAGTCTCTGTTGTATCTGCAATTGCTCGAACATGAAACCAGATCAATTTGTGCTTTGCAATTCACTTTTATTTAGAACTCATTTTTTATCATAGTTTTGTGTTGTTGTCGACATTGAGGTATTACGCTCATATATAATATGTAATACTTATATAAGTATTTATATAAGAATCTAATACAAACTTTGAACATTATCGTGGTGCGTGAGCACGCCAATTTCGCTAATCATATTAATAATTAATTGATAATAATAATGTTAAACGTTACTAATGACTACAAATGGCGCTTTTTCGAATTTTCGTCTATTATATGACTTAAATTAATGCCGTTTTATCTTTGTCGGTCGCCAGATTATACTACGCTTCTTTCTTTCTTTCTCTCTCTCTTTCTTTCTTCACTCATACACACGCGCGCGCGCGCACTCTCTCTCTCTCTCTCTCTCTCTCTCTCTCTCTCTCTCTATTTCTTTTACTTTCTGTATATTTATCTTTCATACATAAATAATTTTAACCGTTGTGTATATGTATAAATTACGAAAACGGCTGCGTTAATCAGCTCAATCAAAGCTCGTGAAAGCTGAGAGCATCAGCTCAAAGAATTGAGTAGCCTTAAGAGCCACTTTGAAAAACGAACGGACGAACGAGATTTACATCGAGATTTGAGTCTTATTGAATAGGATGAGTAGCTTACAAAAAAAGAAATCTACATTCATACATACATAAGTATATATACATACAGACAATATACATTTATATATAAATATATTTGTATATATGGAATTGTCTAATATGTATTGTATATATATATATATATATATATATATATATATATATATAGATTCTTTCTATACGCTCATAACTTCTTTCCTTACACACTAGGAAATTAATCTATGAAAAATTCTAAGAGTTTCATTAACCTCTATCTCAATATCTCCCTTTTAATTAGATCAATCATATAAATTGCCTACACTGAGAAAGGATTTGTTTTAATGTATTGAGAAGTAACAGAAATGTTGGTAGTATCGGTTATGTAATTATATCAATTATGTAATGTTTCTTATATAATCACATTAATATATTGAATTATAAGCTACTTCCTTCATGTTAATGTTTTACTTTCCAATATAAAGAAAGTGTTATTGAAAATATATTACGAAGAAAAATTATAAATTTTATTTTTTTATTTTTATTTAATTTAATTTAATTTTTTCATTAATGAGAATAATAAATACATTTATAAATACTAAATAATATGTTTAATCGTTTTAAAGAAGTATAAAAATAATTTTTTCTCAGTGTAGTAACAGGTTAAAAATAAAAATTTGCTAAAATAAGCGAACATAGCATTAAACCTTCAATATATGTAATTCCATTTATTACACAATAAGATCATTAATTAAAGCTTAGTATTTTCATAGATCCATACAATTGTTTTTAAAAGCTTGAATCTAATACTCTGGCCTGTATCTCTGTTTATGTATGCATGTGTCCGTGTCCGTGTTTGTGTGCATGTTTTTGCCCGCGCGTATACGTATGCGTGAACTTGTGTATGGGTATGTCATAAAAGGATCACAAAACGCTGGATGATAAAAGAAATGTAAGCGCAACTGAGGAACTAGGAGAAAAGCGAGAGTTTAAAATATGAAGAAGGGTATGAGGATATTGTTAACTGAAAAGAAATCATTGCGAAAAAAACTGTTAATCATTTAGCTACCTTTCAAAGCATATTATTAATATACTTAATTGTGAGAAATACTTTTACTTATTGCAGACTATATAATCAATAACTCCGAATAATATTGATATTTTACGAAAATGACCCAAAATCCAAAAGACGACAACAATGCATATTAATATTTACAATATTTTAAGTTCTAATAATACCTATGAGTTTTATCATGTACTAAACGAAAATGCAATATCCAAATAATCATGTTCGACCGAAAAATAAATAGTTATGTTCAGGATCTATTGCAAAGACGTCTCAAATGTCGATAGTCGATAGTTGGTTCGCGGCTAAGCCATTTAATGCCCCTTTTTAACGACACTCCAAACTGTCGTTCGTTTGCGCGACGCCGTGTTTCACGCGAGCACATTGGCGATTGTGAAAGCAATCAACCATGCGAGTAAAATAAAAGAAAAACCGACTCGCATTAGCCTGCCCTTGAAAAGAGATGCCCTTCTCCCGGCGACGATTCCCTTCCAGTCTCATGGGATGGAAGACGAGTCAGAGGAGTTCAGGATATTACAAGCTCGTGGGCCTCACTGGGTCTGGATGTGGCTGCGGATGTAGGTGTTAGTACAGACGTGGAGGTGGTAGCGGGGGTGGGAGCCGCGTACGTGCAGCCGATAATAATAGCGGCGACTGCGGCGGCGGTGGTGGTGGCGTCGGCAGCGGCAGCGGCGGCGCTAATCCGGGGTGTCTAGCGCCTCCTAAAGTAGCTCTGCGAGAGCTGGTAGATAATGTAATTGTGGAGAGCGCCCTCAAGTGTCTTAAGAAAGCCCTGCCACTGACCTTTCTCGTAGTTGATTTGCTTTTACTGCTGACGCGCGTTGTCCGCCGCGACCTTCAGCAGGCCCTGAATGTTCCTCAGCAAGTTCTCCGTACTGGATACAGCACTTGGATCCTGTCCCCCGGCCTGGGAGACCGCCACCGCCGCCGAAGCGATCTGCGAGTAGTTCAAGGCCTGTGGGCTCTCGGAGCCGGGCGCCGCCAGCGGCAGGTTCTCCGGTACGTCCGACATGTCTGTGAACACAACAACGGCTTGCTCGATTATCATCGCCTACTCTCCGACTTGTCTTCCGCGAACCTGCGTCCTCTGCAAAGAGGTTCGTTCGTTGAAATTACTTAGCACCTCTCACCTATCCGATCAACCTTCTTATCTTCCTAGCCAATATGATTATACCGGCGGTACCCGACGCCAATGGCGGTCGCGTTATTATAATGGCCCAGGAGGGGATGCAAGATAAGACCTCTCGTTAACACTTTTTCGCCCTTTTCGAGACAAACAATCGATTCAACCATAGCGCTATGCCCATCGCCAACCTTATCAACATTTTACTTTTTCTAACCAAATCTTTACGACTCTGAATTTCATTTATGCGTGCTTGTGGCGCATTCCACAACTTAAAAACGCTTGGACTCTGGCAAGACTCCGCGCAGACGTACCTTCCTTCCTTTCACGCATTATAAATTATCCTCTTATTACGCTCGTGGACTCAATTTGCTCAAACGATAATAGTAGGACTTTTATTGGAAAGGAATACTGGCTAATATAGCGTAAGGGCCCGACCTACGGCCATACTAAATCTATAGAGGCTTTAAAGTTGCCGATGCTAAGTGCTGAGCTAAGAACGATCGAGCGTTAAAGCAGTAACCGACGAGCGCGACCCAGCCGAATACCAAAAAAGGGTAAAAGCAAAAGAAAGATTCGAAGTATAAATCTCGGCATTACCGTGCATGCTAAGATGTCAGCGATAAATATCATCGGGCAGCAGCACCAGCTAAGACAGACTGTCGTCGACGTCGTAGGCGCACGGACATCTTATGGCACTCGCGTGCGTACGTTGCGTCCACGCTTAATTCGTGAGCATTTAATTCGATTGCGACGAGACTAAATCAAAGATCCGACGATGGGCAACAAGTAGACATCGGCCGGGATTACAGCCTCGAGACACGCACAGCCCGTAAGTCTGCAGAGGCCGTTCACGCGCCCAAATCCGCACCACGTTGTTGTTGTCGTTGTTCTCCCTTACTCCCGCTGTCTTTTTGAGAAAGCCGCCGACCCCCGCGTGTCTTACGTGCGTTCGAAATTTGTCAAGTTGGGAATTCGAGCGCTTCCAGCGAAGAACACGCATTTTTTATTACTCTCGATTTTTCGTTTGAACGGATCGTCAGATTTTTGAACAATTGGCCTGAACGAATGCATCTGAAATTACTTATTAATATATGTAGCTTACAGCTTGTAAAAGAAAAATTGGCCATTTATAGTTTTGGTATTGAATTTGCATGTTTAGCAATATGATTATGAGGCACCAATATTTTTCTTCTAAATTTGTATTATTACTAATTAAAGATGATATATTCCTGAATATTTTCGAAAGTTTTCGAATAAATTACCACTCTTGTATTAATAATTGTAAAGAGGGACACTTCTAAAGATATTTGATTTTTCTCTGAATTGCGCTTCATGGACTTTAAAAAACTTTAACATACTTTAAAAAAAAACAGCTCATCTTCATACATGCAAAACCTCGCCACTTTATGAAATTGAAACAAGTCATTAAAACAAATACACTTTCTCGATTCAAAAAAATTGCCTTAACTACTTTATGTGAACAATTTCTTCTCTATATTCAATTACAGAAGAGAACGCATAAGACCAAGCACAGACTATTTATGCTTTCCCGCTGTAAAATAACATTTTGTTGTAAATGAAGGAAAAGGCTTAACATTAAGAAGGTTGAACGTAATGAAAAAGATTAATATAAATATACATTGAGATTTTATGTAAATGGTTTTACGCGTAATCAGAAAGATAAAGGAATGGAATACCATAGGAAGGCTAGTATTCCGTATTCAGTTGCACTTAAAAGGCTTCAATTACAGCTGAAATCGTGAAACTGTCCTGAAAATCGTTCACTCGACTCTCTATACACTATTTCCTAATTATAAATACCTCATAGAAATAACGAGCCATGATGACGATAAACGTTAAGGAGTAGGAGCAATAAAAAGTGCCTCATCACATATAAATTGCCATTCGGCTTCGACGAGAGAAAAGCGCCCCGATAAGAGCATCGATAGTCGCAAAGCGAAAAGCTCACGCGTTAATTATCAAAAGAAAAATCAGGCAAAGCAGAACCATTGTGTGTGCGCACTTTTGCAAAATAATCGGGACCATAATAAATAAGCGGTGGGAGGTAAGAGGTAGAAAAAGCGATGGATAAATAATAGGTCGCGCCGCGTCGACGAATTTACTGACGCCGATAATTGTAATGGAAGGCACGATATGCCGGGGCGAGGCTCGCGCACCTCCCCTTATCTACCTCCGAGGGCGCGAACGTGAAATCGTCGGACGACGGCCGATGGACTACGGGTGGGGACGAGCGAGCCGAGGCCATAAGTCAGTCGAATGCCCTTTCGTTGTAAGTGAGCGCGCAAGCGACTGATAATTAAAAGTCGATACAATAAAGCAGCTATCGGCGGCAGTAAAGCAGCCGAGACGCGTCACACGACGATACGCCCGAATTATGGGGCGCGTATGAGGGCGACCACTTAGTCGAGCCCACACGCGCCCCGAGAGGTCATGTTCCTGGCGGCCGAGAGACAAGCGAAAGGAGCAGCGTAGATCGAGGACTCCCATCGCTACCGGGGGAAGTCACTCTAAGCGCAAAGGTATCAGTTTTCCTGTGAACTCCCATTAGGTTTTAAGGGTATTTTAAAAAAATAGACTTGGCTTTGGAAAAAAGGCACACTCGCAGCGAAGTTGTCGGTATGTCTCGTCGATCCTTCTCAGCATACAAGTATTTCAATGGAGACTTTTGTTAGTCATTTAATTCGAATAATGTCGATAGACCATACCAGGAACTTCAATTTGAACGGATTTGGATAGCAAGTCGAAATAATTCACCGTCGGGGAACGAAAGAATTTTTTATGTCCTTACGCACTTGCCCGAGACTTAACCTGAAAACAAAACAGTGCTCGGCAGACAAGCAAGTGTAATGTAGGAAGAGACAGAGATCAAGCCGAATAAAGGCGGATGGCCAGGCGGATGCATTAACACTTGGTCTAATCTTGCCTGAAAGTATAGCGTCGAAGCAAAGAGAACCAGAGGTCGAATCCTCAAATGCAGAAAGACTCTTCGACTTGAGACTTTATGCGTCTCTGTCGGGCTTATCTGACCTCCGCTGCCTCTCTCTCCGCCCACCCCCTTCCTCACATACGCCTTCTCTCTCTCTCTCTCTCTCTCTCTCTCTCTCTCTATATATATATATATATATGTATCTCACTGTCTTACTCTTTCATTTTCTCCCTCTTTGGTCGTTCACATTTCTCCATTTCTCCCGTCGGCGTCGATCTTGCATTTCTTTGTCCCAACACAGTATAGGTTTCCAGTAAACCGATAACGGCGACGCTGCTGCCCAGGATCCCCCCAATAGAATCGGTAAATCGCGGATGTACGTACATCCCTGCTCTCTCTCTCTCTCTCTCTCTCTCTCTCTCTCTTTCTCTCATTAAATCAGAACGGCATTCCGTGAGCGTGTAGACTCCCACGGGCGCTCGATCGCTCTCCGCGAGGATCATCTATAGGTAGGTTGTTGCGGTGCGCATACGACATGCTGCGCGACACGAACTCCCTATTTTCTTTTCATTCCGGACTCTTGCCATTGCTTTGCGATCGTCTGCATAGCTACTTTGTACAAGGAAATATTTCAGCTTTCTAATTTATTGTTCGATCTTTGAGGTTTGTATTTCATAGCCCGCCCCTTATGTTACCTTTTTCAGCTATTCTGTAGTCTTTTTTTCTACTTAGTTATTTTCGTATAATTGGCTACTATTTACTCATCAAACAAAGCTTCTAATTAAATTCTAAATATTCGTGTGCCTCCAATATTATTTAGTTATCTCGATAGCTTGTATTAAAGAACTTTTAATGAATTTATTTAAAATATCGACGAGATCACCTTTTTATTATTATTTACTTTTTTTAATAAATATGAAATGAAGAAAATTACTGAAGAGGCACTTGAAAAATCCGTTAGAGTATTTTTAGAATTCAATGATATGCATAATATGATTGAACAACTTAACGCGGTGTGAAACTAATGCATAAGAGAGAGACTTTCATGTCTCATAACTTATAAAAGTTTCGCCGAAACGGAACTTAGTACAATTCTTAAAAACTTGATTTTAAAATGAAATAACTCATCAGATTATTCATTAAATATGAAGACTTTTTATCTTTAAAATGTTTCTACAAATTTGAAATTTTTAATAAGAATGTTTATTACTACACTATTTTATATAAAACGCATGCGTTTTATATTATGCAAGTGTTTTTAATACTGAGAATAAAATATCGAATAAAATTTTATAGTAGAATTTAATATATAATTGAACCATATTAATTTATTATCCTGATACAGTTATAATATATATAACACTACACAATAATATTATATAATATATTATTATTTACACTTCAATCTAAAAAGATATAAACTGATATTGAAAAATAGAACAATTTATAGATACAAACATTAATTATAGAAACATATTAATTTACGTGTAATATTCAATATTATGTAATATTTTTTTAATAGTCATTATTTTTTTAAAAGTTTATTATTGACAGAATAAAAACTGAACATTAATTTACTTTATTTATCACAAAATAATTTTTTTTCGTAAAAAAGCAAATCTCTAAGAATACTAAAATAAAAATGTTAATACTAACTTATTTCTTACCGTACAATTAAAAATGATATTGAAACCTTTAGAAATTATGCACATTCTGCTAATAACCCATCGTACATTAAGTAATTTTCTTCATTTACGACTTCATTCCTTTTATTAATAAATTGCACGTTTCAACTTTACTAGAGGAGACCATGAAATGCTGCGAATGGTGAAAAATCGATTCCATATTTCAATAATCGATGAAGTTGGGACTCGAGTTATCGTTTTCTCGAGCCTTCTTTTGCCATTCTCTTGGAAACAAATTATCATCGACTTCCATTTCTCATTATTTAAATCAAACTAAATACCAAAGACTTGAGTCTAAAAATCATTTAAGCTTACCAGTGGGTTCTTCATCTCATCAAACTATAATCAATGCCAATTCGTTCTCACGCTTACTACATGTTATAATTGCAAAAGTTAGGCTCATTTTTTAAAAAATTTAAAGTTTATTAACAGAATTACCGTTTATAAATTTAAGAATTTAGCACTCATTGGGTATCTTTATTAGTCTCACTAAATTGAAACTGTAATCGAATTTTATAATTAATATCTTTTGCTTAGCGAAATTCGCACCTATACTTCATAAAATAACTACAAATTGGATCGTAATATTTCTGCATTGAATATAGAATTTACAGTATAGTCCAGAAATTAACGTAAGGTGGCTATATGCAAAATGACTTTTGAAAATTATACCATAAAAATGAAACTAATAAGCGCGTCGTAAAATAAAAACCTTCAATTCTTCAACTATTTCAACTCAGTCAGCACTGAATACTGACCCAAGTCAGCAAATAATTGATTAGGCGCGTAATGCAAACATTGCATGAATTTCCATATAGATCATGTGTAGAAATCAGTGTACCTGGGCTCTGAAAGCCATGAATGCGTCACGGCCGTGAAATCAATACAAGACTGTAGAAGCAAGGAACGGTGGAAAAACACTGCTGGCCCATAGCAGGAGTAGCAACGTAGGATATGATAACCGCTGCCACGTGAGTCGGAAATCAAGCAAAAAGGTACCGGTGCTGGACGCTAAGGACGAGCAAGAAAAAAAAACAAGGAAAAGAAGGACCAATTGGAGACGTCTTTGGGCTCAGGCTGCAAATGATCGATGAGTGTGCCAGTGGTTCCACTGCTCACTTCTCTCACTCTATCCGAGCGAGGAGCTCATCTTGGAGCTCGCGAGCGCGAGACTCCTTCTGTCCAGCTCGTGAGCGATATAATTATTTTCAATATGCATGCATGCGCCGATGCGTGAGATTACCAATCAGCGTTTCTTAATACGCTTTTATGCTTAACTGCCATATTCCTCTCGCTCCTTCCCACTCCCCACCCCTTAGCATACTCCACGATCCTACCGCCACTCCTCATCAGTCTTTTCTCTCTCTCTCTCTCTCTCTCTCTCTCTCTCAATTTCGTACACCCGTTTCTTGTTTTATCCTTTTCTTTCTTTCACTAAGCGTCTAATTATCCAAGTAATTATATGAATTATTTAATTGGCTTTGAGTTTTTGAAGAATAAGTGGTGATTTGTAATTGATAGTTCTTTTCTGACAAGTTGCGAAACGATCGAAGCACGACACTAGAGTGGCCATTTATAAACTAAAATTAAATGATTTGAAAATGTGCGCCTATATAGTTATGTTAACATGTATTTTAATGACACATAAATGAATATACCCATTAGTAACAAAATATTCTAATTGACCTAGAATGTCTGAATTCTTATATTTTTATTACTATTCTCTATAGTTTGTTTTTCTTTCCAAACTTCTGGTTATACTAAATATAGTAGGATCGATACAACATTTACAAACTTGACAATCAAATACTCTTATTACTTTGTATTGCTCTACATTAACATAATTAATCAATATATTATTAAACGTACCAGCAATTATGATATAATCAGCTCTTATAATACATGCCCATTTTAGAGTAATGTTTAAATTAATTCAAATACATTTTATAATAATCCCATTCGATAAATAGGATTAGAAAAGTCAACATTATTAAATTAATAATTAAATTTACCAACCTTCATCTTTTTCGTTTTCGTCTTCAAGATCCTCGGATAGATTATCCTCTTCCTCTTCGTCATCTTGTGAACGATGCGACGCGCCTGCCTCGCTTCCGGAGTGCTCTCCAACACTACCGCTTCCAGCGGTTTTCGAAAGATTCAAAACTGGACTGTGACCATTTGACGAACCTACAAAAGCCGTTATAAAATAGTATTCGATTAACCTTATTCAACAACATATTTAAATAGATCATTTCGATTGGTATTTTTATGTATCACTTCTGTTTTCTTATAACCTAAATTACCTATATATTTAAAAATAAATATTATAAACATTATAATGAATATTATGTATTGTATTTAAATATAGTTTAGTGTCATTAATATTACTCGTATGGATAATAATGTTACGATCCGTTATTATAATTTTTTCATTGATTTTATTATTATTGCCAAGTTAATAATAATAAAATAAACAAAATAACGATAAATTATATGTAAAATTTGAATCTATCAAACTCATCACATCAAGAAAAATAATTTGTTTGTTCTGGAAATTATCTAGAACTTATTCATATCTCAAATTAGTAGCAAATCAGATTCTTATTTCAAATATTTTCTTTGGAATATTTCATAATTGTACATAATATTATTTGCATAATGTAAACCGTTGTATATTTTTCTTTTATATATATATATATTTTTTTTTTCTTTAAATACCGTCAAATTATTGTACTTTATAAAGCTGTTTTGTATATGGTATTCATATTTAATTTTTTATTGACCCACTATTATTTTTGTGCATACAATTATTCTATTTTTATCTATACGCATCCCTCGAATAACATTTTTAATTGTATGCAAATTTATATATAAATTAAAAGTTGGAAATTTGAAAAGATTGTTAACTTCAATGAATTAAGGTTTCGTGTGTTAGTAAGGATTTATGATATTTTAACCAACATCGATTTCTAGCAAACAAATAATAGGAATTTGAGTAATAGAAAAGTAAAACCGCTAAAAAATCGTTGAAATGTGAGATAAGTAAGTAGAGATAGTCTTGAAATAGGGATATATTTTGCTTTTTCCGGTTGACAAGATGATGGATCTTATTTGACCACGATGCGTGAATCCCCATTCAGCATGGTAACTTTGTCGGATCCTACTCCCTTTTGCTCAGAGCGTGTCTCATCTATTCCCCTCTATGTAGTGCCCCTTTTCTATCTATCTCTCTCTCTCTCTCTCTCTCTCTCTCACTCTCTCTCTCTCCCTCTTCCTCTATCCTTCTTTGCGATTTTATACAATATATAAAATATAAATATATAAAAATTTTTTTCTTAAATAAGGGCTCTTTTATTTATTAAATTTTTTATCCTGTATTAAAAGCTATAAGAATTTATTAAAATAAAAATAATTCATAGTTCTACTAAGGAATTGTATTTTCCTTTCTCGGTTTATTTTATACTCTATATTTCAACTACATTCTTAAGCGATTAATTACATTCATTTATATTCCATGGTAGGAGAAATGATAACACGTATCTTATTTAAAATTTACATGTTATTATATTCGAATTAGTACATGAAAATTAAAAAGAGAAAACAAAAAATATATTTAAATGAAAGAAAAAATTTTAAAAATTATTCCCATTAAATAATAAACAAATTTGTATAAGCGGTGTAATTAGAACAAAGCCAAATGATGTGAGCAATGCATCAGCCGAATAGAGCCAACGTTGATTTTCACTCTCCCTAATTTGTCTTTCTCTCTTACGGGGCAACGCACTTGAGCGGCTCGCGCGACCAGTATTTGATATCCGAGTATTTTAATCCTGACATGGATGGATTCTGTTTGGGCAGACGTATGTTCCTGAAAGCCTGCAGTGACGTATTACCATTGCCGTTGAACATTCCCTTAACCGCTGCTTTTCTCCATTTCCACGAGAATTTTTGCCTATGCGTTTGCGAAACCTTTTTCCAAGTCTAATCGAATTTATTTACTAAGTGTATGCCGAAGACATGGAAAACGGTCATGAAGGGTGAAAGCGAAAAGTACGAAGTGGTTTTAGCGTTCTAGATTAAATATTAGGTAGTGAAAGAATCCGACATGGAGTTCAACTATTAACAATGATTTATCTGCGAGAAAAAAACCATATGAAAAATAACACCTCAAAATTGTATGTGTAGTAAAACCTGATAAGTTACTTTTCGTGGTTATTAATGTAATACTCAAATAACGTACGTAGTAATTATTAAAATTATTCTCTAGAATGCGTTTATAATTTTAAACAGTTATCTTTTCAATACACCTTTTTAAAGACATATTTAGCCTTATATATACCCTTAAACTTATAATTATACATTTTGTTCGGTATTCTCCGAATTATAATTTAATCCGGTATTTTCGATATTATAATCATAAATAATATTATATGAGTTTATCATATAAATTTTCTTGGATGCATTATAACTATAAAACATGTATAATATTTTTAGTTAGATACACAAAATTTTAAAAGTAAAGTGCATTTGAAATTATTATAAGTTAGTACTTTACCTTAATTTATTAAATTAGCTGGACAAATTTTGTATGTATGCAAATTGAAAATTGAAAAAATCAAACGACTGTCTAAAAGTATATTGGACTTAGAAAAATAAGACTTACCATTGTGCGAGCTGTGGTCCCGTTGTTTATGATCCAAGGCAAGTGCTCTTTCTGTCTCACCGCGCTCATCCCTTAATCTGCAACAATGAATAAATTGACAAAATCAATCTCTCTATAACTATTACATTATAGTCGACATAGTTACATATTGAAAGATATAAAATAAAAAAAATTATGACACAACTTATTAATAATGTGGGTAACGCTATCTAAACACAAAAGTGATCGTATCTTCTTTATACTTCCGCATGAAATTATATATTTCATCCAGTCTATATAATTTGCAGATTATAATTTGTCTCATAATCAACTCGTATATATAAGTGAACATGTTTAATTATTTATTAAAGTATCATACCATTTGACATATTTAGTTATTTTCATGAGCACTGGGTTGTCTGTACGGAGAAATATCACTGACCTTGATAGGTAAGCAGCTGCAAAGAAAGAGAGCAAGAAAGATAAAGAGAGTGAGAGAATAAGATAGGAGCTGAGAGATGGATAAAGATACAGAGAGAGAGGGGGGAGAAAAAAGGAGTGCGCTGCACTATAATGAATTATTCAGTAAGCTTGAGGAGGGAGTTGCGCGCGTGCGAGAGCGATTTAGCTAACTCATTCGGCTTTAATTATAAATTATTTAAGATGTACCTTGAAGAAAGAGAGACATAAAGTGATAGATGGGCGAACTATCTTATTTATCGTATAATATGAGTGTGTTATATACCTAATCACTGATAAAGTAAAGGAACGCGCGGATTAATGACGATTTATGTATATGTAGAATGTGTAAGCGTCATGCTTACAGCACAATATTTTTATAATTCATTACAAGTCCTCGAAAATTATGTCGAATTTAAGTGATTTAAAGACTGCCTTATAGATTCATCCTAAATTTATAAAGCGATAGCTAAAATGGAACCCTATTTTTTGCAAATAATCTATTAAATTATTCAAAAAACTGAACCTTACACAATTATTTAAAATTCAAAAATTACATGATAAACAAAATTTCAACTTTTATATGATAATTGGACAGTTTACTTTCTCACATTAGGCGACAAATGTAATAGTTAAAGTTTCTTTTTTTACAGTTAGAAGTTTTTGTATGTTGTAACTTCTGAAAACATTTATCGTAAAACTTATTTTGCAATACTAAATAAGTTCAAGCGTTTAAATGATTTGTTTTATAATTATACATTTAAATACTCATTGTAAAGCATAAATTTTAATTACACTTTAATTTCTAATATATCAAACTACAAACATAAACAGTCAACCTTACAAAGTGCACATTATAAAGATGAATTTTTTAAAATATACATTTTTATAAACTTTAATAAACTTATAAATATTCCTACATCACGGTTACTATCTTTATGAAAATTTGAATGAAAAGATCGACAGTTTTTACATCCCAACATTTTGCTTGGAATAAATGAAAAAAAAAACATTAATAATTTTATAAACAATTAACATAACCAAAAAGAAGCTTTGACATAAGAGCAGAAAACAGTATAAAAATTTGAATTATATC
>NW_011948434.1:2293808-2312610 GCF_000503995.2 Ceratosolen solmsi marchali
TTCCCTATTTCGCTTAAACTCCTTTTTTTCCTTTGCAAAAATTACACTCGAGGGTATACTGTTCTCTGGTTTCGCGGTGCCGTACTGACGCCAGCAGCCGCTTTTCGCACCTCGAATCGAACCGCGGCCCATTAAGTAAGAAGTTAATATCATTAAATATAATATTGGGCGCATCTGGGAGCAACAGAGCACTTACCGCCTCGACCGTTCCTCCCCCGCGTTCTCCCATCGTCGACATACCATTCTACGTCGCGATGCGTTTTCTCTCTTTCTCTTTCAAAGTCTCTCCCCTCCGACGTCGTTCTTTAATTTTTTAATGAGAAAATGCTTTCAAAGAGCCAAAGAGAAATGCGGCGTCTAGGAGCTATAAGTTACGTCAGTGTTAAAGAGAATGGAAGCCTCCTCCCCTACGCTCTCTTTCCTCGCTAATATTTCGGCCCGCAGTCGTTCGACTGCGATGTCTCCCTGCATCTTTATGGCCTTACTTTTTCTGTATATTACTATTTTAATTTTCGACTTTTTCAATTTCATATTCCGGCTATTTTACTGCACTAATTTCTTGTCTTCGATGTCTTCATTATTATCAATTACATTAAAATTTAAATACAATCTGTTACTGATTAGTACATCATAACAACTAAAATTATACAAATAGAATATTAATAAACGACAATATAATCTGATAAATTTCTCTGTATATAAAAATATCTCATTAGTATTTCCAAACACCTAGAATACTACATTATAAAAAAAAATCATTTTTTAGTGATTCTTTCATTAAATATATACGATTTTATAGAAAATTAATATCTTATAAATTAAAATTTATTTTGATTTGAATAAATGACGTAATATGTTCTTAGTGAAGTTTAGTAGATATTGTCATAAAATATAGGATAGAAAATAAATCAAAGTGATTCAAGTATCGAGAAATTAAGTATTTTCAATTGGTACTTACTTGTTCGTAATTTTGTCATCGATTAAACAAGCTCGCGCGAATTTCGCCAAGAGAAATTTCATTTACCGTAGCAATATTGCGCGTTCAGCTCGGTTTGGGGCGTCAATTAAGGAACTGTTTGATTTAGGCAAGAAGACGCTTGAAGAACTCGCGATAACTTCATTTCCACGACGATTAAATTTTAATTAGCAATACGAGGCAATTAAGACGAAAAGGTCCTTCTTTATCGTTTTTCTATGTACATTCTTTATAATTTTCTCCTTACCCTCTGTTTCACCATCTATTTTACACTTAAATCACATATTCATATAATACTAAAATAATCAAGTGAATATCAACTTCTTTTTAATTTAAATTTTAGAAATATTTAAATCAATGCAATTTAATAATTATTGAAATTTAATGAATATTACCCTTTTTTCAGTAAAAAATTTTAATTATAAATATATCGATTATATAAATATTATCGAATAGAATGTGAATGATAACAATTATATAAAAATATGAATAATATTTAAATAAAATTTTACATTTATTGATACACAAATGTATTTAAAATTTTATTCACAAAAATATTGTTTTACAAAATAATATCATGCTAAAGCATAGCTAAAACAGAGTTGATTACATTAGAAGATTACGAAGAGATAAAATTGATTCACTTAACAGTTGCAAAATTGCAGCAATCATGTACTTAAGAAGATAATGTAAAAATTTCTTTTATTAGAGCGATTATTGATTATTCGTATTCGTTATGTATACCATATGATATGATAAGTACAGATATATGAAATAAGAATCACAATTAATATAATTAAAAGATAAAAATTCAAGAAAGAAAACTTATGTAATTATATATAAAATTTATGGAAACAAACTTTTTTCACATTTTTTTTTTACTAAACAATATAAACAATTATACTTAATTCACAAAATAGAAAAATCTTTGCCATACATTTTACAACTATGTTCAAAAATAAAATCAGCTCGATCTTCGGGGTAATATCATTTATTATGATGCAAATAAAAATGAAATAAATATTATGTAGATTCTTAAGTATCCGTAATATTATAAATTGTTTTTTCATAATAAATATATATAATTTGTAAAAATTAATGATTATCATTAAGCTAGTAATCAGTAGCTAATAATATTTATAAATCAATAGTTTTGCATTTTTCCGTACACACATACTTTTAACATCACACGAGAATAATAATTGACAACAAGTAAAACTGCAGACATAAACAATACTCGGATCGTCTTTCTATCACTATATCTATATCTATATACTATATCTACACTATATCATTTTGTTATCCCCCCCCCCCCTATCTTTAAATTCCTTACGATGTCGCACCCACTCATTTAACTCTATCCCTCTTTGCAATGAAAGTCAAAAGCATCGTCGGCATAACATGTATCGATAATGATGAAAACAATTGTAATTTAAAGGGAACAAAGGCAATCAGGGACAGCTTTGCCACAGCTTTCGAAGGCATGTCGCCAACGCCAATGGTATTACAAATGTGCACGCGGATGAGAGTATAGTGTCGATGACTCAAAAGTAATAACAAAAATTGTCTACCAACAGTAACGTTTTACCAATAATAATATGCTTTTTGATATTACCACTCAAATACATAGCGATATGTGATTTATTCTTAATACTATTATAACCTTTATTGTATTATAAACTTTCTTACTTAATAGTTGAGTATGCCTGTATCGGGTAAAAGGCATCATGAAAAATATTTATTTTATATATTAATTATACTTTATATACGGTAAACAAATTTGTTTTTAATTATTTGTACTTTTAATAAAATAATTTTAAAAAGGGCTAAATTTCAGTTGATAAAACTATTTTGAAAAAACTATAAACCAAATAATTTACTAAGTATAGGCCTACATTCGTGCAAATTATATAGTTTTTTAATTGTACACAATCTTATCATACATTTGAGAAAATTACATATCCTTCCGACAACTGTTTGATATTTTAGTTAATTTAATTTAATTTAACTCAACGTAAAATTTCATTGAATCAGAATTTTTCAGACGTGTACAAACCTTTTATTTTAAATATATTAATCACGAATAAACGTGTATCCTATAATTTTTTTTTATAATAAATATTTTATGAATTTCAAATAATTGGTTTTAAGATTCTGCATAAATTTAAGTTCCAATGAGATTTAAAATTTATCTGCATAATTGAAATATTCTTAAATATATATATAGAAAATGTACTATAATATTTTATATTTATATGCAAGATATCGTTATTTACCTATGGTAACAATAATAAAAATTTTAATTTCCAATCACAATATAAATTAAACTTTAAACTAGAAAATGTTAATATTAATTTCCAGAAAATCTCCTATTTCAAATCAATAAATATTTTTCAATATCTAAAGACAAATGTTCGCCTCGATCTTATGAAAAATAAATGAAAGGGAACTGCTATCCACGCCTTGTGCGTACCATTAATGAAAAACATTGAGCAACGCATAATTTCGGCTGTTCGATTCTCGGTAAACCTCCCCCTTTGATCTCATTTTGTGTTTGATAGACTGACAGCGAAATCGAATTAGGCCCAATGGGAATGATATTTCTTCTTTCCTCATTTTCGTCGTATACACACGCCTACAAATCCCTCGAGATACTTACAAATATAACTAGGCGTCATATCGTACGCTAGAACATTTATCAAACTATGCCTTTTCATTATATATATATGGTTGGCAAAAGAAAAGATCAAGTTGAAGGATGAAAGGGAGAAATACAGAAGCTTCAGATATTCAATCAGTGGATTCCTTGAATTCCGCGGACGTCAATAAGGATATTCGCCGAATAAGATGTTCAGAAGATAGAATTAATTTGGAATCACACTGCCTATTCCTTCCTACACAAATTTGAAGGATCAAAATCAATTATTTGATTAATTCTTCAATGCCTTTAGTACTTATTGAAAATATCAATGATTACCGAACAAATTATTAGATTCTCTACTGAAAATAGGCTGAAAATAATTTTTTTTTTCAACCTTACCTTTATTCAATAAACTTTTATTCTCGTTTACTAATACTTATGTATTTTCTTTTATTATTGCTGTATTAAAATTAATTATTATCACTTTACAGAAAAGAATAATAATATTATTAGATGAAAATAATATAGAAGATGCAAAGTATATGCATACATTTTCAATTGAAAAAATGTATATTTATGTTACTGGAACACAAGATTAATGCATTTAATGGTCACAAAAATGCAATAATGTAAAATTTCTTTTCAAAGCATCAACAACTATTTCACTTAAATACATAATAAAAATTATAATACATAGTATAAAAATATATTGTAAAAATAAATATAACACTAAAAGTTTAAAAAATTTACCCTTCGGCTTATATTATCACTAATTAATAAAAATTATCTTAGACAAATATTTCCTAATTAGCACAATTATATAGACTAAAATATCAATTCTATATAATTTAAATTTACAATTTAAAATAAAATATCAATTCTTAATGTGAAGGATGTTCTCATATTATCATTCAGTTAGTACTTAAAATAATTAAATGATAAATTGTTAACATTAATCGATAGCCCTAATGTTTGCTAAATAAAAAGAAATTGAATCTCTTGAAAAAAGTAGGGATTAGTGCGAAAGTGAAAGTTCTACGATTGAATGAGAATGAAGAAAGTCACATAAATAGTTACAGACGGAAGTAAATTTATCTATGCAGGTTTCATTTGTATCGAATTATTTTTAATCAATATGAAAAAAGACGACAGACAGAGTAATGCGTGGTTCAACGTTGCAGTTCAATTACAGCTGCTTACAGATATAAAAGAAGAGGTTTATCTATTACTTAGCATTAACTACGTCATTGAATTTTTCATGGTCTACCTCTCGAATCGTTCTACGACTTTTATTTACAATTAGATTCATGTATAAAAAGAGGTCCTTACTTTGGAGCGTTGCTACGTTCGTTACTTGGCTAATTAAGTATATTATAGGCGCCTTCACGAATCGATACTCCTTACAATAGTGTGTTGGAAGATATGCTTTTACCTGCCGTGTAAAAATACTTTATAAAATGAAAATTAAAATGTTAAAAATTATAATATCATAGATAAAATTTTAAGGTAACGAAGCATTTGTAAATGTAGCTATTGTAAATGTATTTAATAATGTAATTATAATTACCACTTTTAACCTTTGCATTACAGTGGCTGTCGGGTAAGTTAATCAGTAATATTTCCATAATAGTAATACATTTATTTCATTTATAAAAAATATCTAAATACGATACCAAAATCTTTTAAATGAAGATATCCAATTATTTTTCCAAACTGTGTATCTGGAGCAAATTTCATGAAAACTCAGATCCTAATAAATAACAGCTCCTTTGATTTTCCAAAATAATAAGAGCTCATTAATTAGACCCTTCATACAGTAAATTACATCATGATTTGTCGTCACTTTAAACAGTTTCTTCCCGTATAGGCGTGCGATAATTTGCAATTTTAAAAAACTGATACTACAATGCGGAATGCGTAAGCTAAGACGCGGCTGTTGTCGTCTCCCCTTGCCGCATCTCTTCCGACTGTTCTTCCACGCTGTCTATCAGGGCGAACAAGCGAAACTAGCTAATTATGTATCCCCTGCGGGACCCCCGCAGACAGGAAATGAGACTTCCCGAGTTCCTATTGCTCCTTCTCCCCCCTCTCCCCCTCTCTCTCACTCTCTCTCTCTCTCGCTCTCCCTCTCTCTCTCTCCCTCTCCCTCTCCCTCTCCCTCTCTTTATCTCTCTCGATCACTTTCACTATTCCTCTTTAATTTTTTATCTGTTTTACTTCGTGTAACTATATAAAATAATGAATACGTATGTATGCACTATATAATCAATTTATTTCAATCATCCAGCTTTTTAATTACAATATATCATTTGATTGAAACCTATATCAATAAATACGGTTAAACTAAATATTCTGCAAATTAGAAACATCAAATGCGCAGGCTCTTCACTTCTTAAACATTAATATTTCTTGATTTATAAATAACTTTAAGCTAGATTTATGTAAAATAAAAGATTTTTCAAATTTATTAATTGACGTTAATTTTATGAAACAATTAATATATATAAAAAGATGAAAAAGTATTTATATAGTTTGGTTCGATAAAATTTCTGTCTTTAATTTAAAATTTTGTAATTTTTTAATAGAAAAGTTTAAAAATAAAATAATATTAATGAGATATCAACGAAAAAAAGTAATTTTATAAATAATAATTAACAATAGTAGTTAGTATAATAGTAGCATTCTTAAATCATAATATATGCTAATAGAATATATTAAATAACTAACTATAATTTTTATAAAGACAATTTTAGATATCTGCTTATTAAAATACCTACCTGATATTCCTATATTATCAATTCTATAATAAAATGAACTGTTTTATGAAATCTAAGTGATATAATAAATTAATCATAGTTGTCCTTTTTTATGCACTGCCATAGTTTATCGCTTGCCTCTTTCATTGTTCTATCATGGACCATTCTCCATAATCGGTCGGGCTTCTATATATATATATATATATATATATATATAGTATCCATAATTACAGTCAGATTAAGCTGAGCAAAACAGAGAAAGAGAGAAATGAGATACGCGCACCGAGATAACTTCGGTTTATGTCCACAGCAAGACAGGAATAAACAGGAAGAGAGGGAGAGTATCGTGTTTAATTATATGGCTAAGATGGTAGCGTCGACAGTGCCTAGAAATGTTGATTGAACTAAATTGTTTTCCAGGGTCCGGGAATAAGATTCTGAACTTCTCGCCACTGGTCTTATGTTTCTAGTATCCAAGTATTCGTTATACATAATCGAGCGATAACTACGCACAGAAAGAGAGAAAATGAAAGGAAAGACAATGCTGATTGTACCTTAAGATAACAACCAGTGAACTTCTTTAGCCAAATGACTTTCAAAGCAAGGAGAGACAGAGGGACTGAGAAAGAGCGAGAATAGGAGGGCAGGACCATAGTTTACTGTACTAACTACACGCTAGTTGCAACTTTTTAAACATTCCATTTCTCATTTACAACCTAGAAGAATACTGCTCGAGCTAATAATTGAATATTATGTTTAATTATTGTTTAAATTGAAATTCTCAAGCATTTATTTATGTAATTATAATTTTTTTCTATACTGTTAAATATTCCATTCAAAACTCTATGCTTGCTCATTAAATGCATAATACTTAAATAAAACTTTGTCGTCACTGCCTGTGTATTGTATGATTTCTGGTTACTCAATTACAATTACAACCTACCATATAAATATTACATAATGAGCAATATAAAAATTATATGAATTTTTTTATGAATATGTAGTAATATTTAAAAGCGCAAAAATTATAGACTTTCTAAATTATTATTCTGAAGAATATGAAATCTATCCACTTATATTAACTCATTAACATATACATAAAATATTCTGAAATTAAATCCGAAATCTTCAAACTTTTTAATCTTGCAATGTGGTTTCGATCAAATACATCCGCGCGTAATACTAAACGCTGGATGTACAGTATAATCGATAGATATGTAACTATTATGTGTCGTTGTCAAAAAATAATGAAAGAAAAGGTTTCTATCTAGTCGTAAAGTTACGAATTGATACATCTACTTACATCGCATACATACATTTACAAACACTTAAAGCTAAAGTCAGGTCAGACTATAAACGAAGATAGAGAGAGAGAGAGAGAGAGAGAGAGAGAGAGAGAGAGAGAGAGAATAGGAGCCTAGAAAGGGTTTGAATTATGAAACACGTACGAAATGGCATATTAGCCGCGATGCAAGACTTCGTTCCAACGTTTCGCTCCCTCATTCAACATATTCTACATTCTCTCTTACATTGTCCCTCTCTCTCTCTCTCTCTCTCTCTCTCTCTCTCTCTCTCATATATATATATATATATATATATATGTGTGTGTGTGTGTGTGTGTATACGTATATATACACATATATATCTCTCTCACTCTTTTGAAATAGTGTAAACCATTCAGAATGGGTCGCGGCTTCCAAAGATCGCTGAAAGATATAATAACATAGTGAAGGGACGTAAGAGCTGAAAGCCACTTGCGCTTGCTCATGTACAAGCGAGGGTTAATGCAGTGTATATCTGTACATAGTAGTTTTTTCCCCAACAGCCATAAAACAACAAAGTAAAAGAAAAAGATAGTAGACTAAAGAAAAAAGATAAAGTGCAATTTTTAATTTGGAAACTAGTATTGTATACGTTATTTTCATACCAATATCCACAGCTCACACACATGTTTTCTTGGAAAAAAAAACTTTTGTGTACAAATAGCTACAAGCTTTCTCAATGATACTAAAAAAAATATATTATAAAAAATAATTACAATATAAGTTCACTTACGATAATATATTGAATTATGTTCTTATGAATTCTCTATAAGACATAATATTGAACGTTTATGTGAATGTAATTATCAATATTCAGTAGTGTTCATAAACATTATATTAGTAGCAATTGAATAATAAATTTTGAGAGTGCTTTTATAACTTTTTATCGTAAATATTTTTTAATATTGTCTTTGTTTCTTGTTTTCTTTGTACGCATATATAATATATATTGTAATATATATAAATATTTTTTTTTTTTTAAATATTGCTTGAACGATCGAAAGTAAAACTTTTTTGTAATTTAGTGCAAATTAGATTTGAAGTTTGCTTGAATTATCCTAATGTGCTGAAAAATTTGTCTGCAAATTATTTTTTAATAAAACGAACTAAGCTACGCATACTTTAATACTTGGAAATATATTTCATTTAGATATTATTTTAAAATGTATTTTATAATTGTTTCGTGTCATCAGTCACATATTATCATTTTATAATATATTTAATAACAAAAAAATATAAGTATTTTAAGTGAAATAATCGTTAATACAAAATTAATGATTTTAGTTTTTAGGAATACTATAAACTTGTATTGATAAATATAAATCATCAGAATGCGCTAATTTTCGTCGAAATTCAGAAAAACAAATAAGCTCCACGTGTAATCGCAAACAGTACTCCCTTGGTCTACCGATACAGATAGTAGAGACGGGGAGCTCACCGAATCCACCCCCCGAGCGCGTAAACAGGCTGGCATATGCCTGGCAGGCCGTAACGAAAAGATAACCGTTTCGGGTCCCCTATTCCGATGGACTCACGCACACAAGCAAACGCATACGCGTAGACGAGGTGGACCTCGAAATCTGCGTTTTTGCGCACACGTGTCGTCGTTGTCATCGTCTGCGGTCTCTCGCTCTCTCTCGCGGTGCTTTTCGCGAATATCAACGATTATTTATTCCTCTTCCTTTTTTTCTTCAAACTGCCTTGCGATCGAGATAATGAATATGATTTATTGTCGATCGCGACATTAGCTTTGCGGCTTTTCGACTCGATCGAGGATGTTGGACGCACGATTTCCTGATTTTTATCGATTTCACGCGTTCAATGTGAAAATCGAGAATACGACACAAAGGGTGTTAAGTTACCATTTCTATTTGCTCATTTTAGAATGTATTCCGTTTCTCTCGATTGAAATTAATCGAAGGTTACGAGCACCGTATGATATTGCACGATCAGCGTAATGAAAACGATAGATCGCTACCAGTTCCCTTCACTTATGTATTAAGCTCTTGCCTTACTTACACCGAAGAAACGAAGCAATAAATCTATATTATTTACACACTAGATTTTGATAAAAATTAAGAGAAGCTTGTCCCGGTAATAATCTTTCTCTTTGATGCAATCTTTTAGAACCGAGATTCCGTTGTCAGCGCACAAATCCAAATTGATAAAAAAGAAAAAAAAGAAAAAACAAAAAATATGAGTTGGGCTGGCTCTACTTCCCGACTGTGCGTCGTTATTTAACACTTTTATTGAGCCACAAATTTTCTCGAGAATGATCCGAAATAGACTCCCGAGCTGAAAAATCTCACCCCTTCAGTCTAAAAAGCCTCCCGTGACTCATATTCGCTGGCACTTTGCGCATAGTGAAAATACGCGTTCGTAAGGATGAGAAAAAAAGAGAGTCCCAGAGCGAGGATAAATCAGCATCTAGAGAAAATAAAAATCACTTTCCAGCATTGTGGCGGTGGCGGGGCGCTTTGGATATGATTCGATTAAGGGCTATCGATATGCGGTCGTTACGGAAGTCGGAGCACAGTCGGCTTATCACCCTACTTCTCCCCTTCTACCCGAAATATGGAATCGCGGGATTTACCAGCGATACACATCCCCCTATCCAGGGACTTTCGGAGATCCCTACGCGAGAACTTCTTTCCACTATTCGAAGTCTGGATATGGGCTCATCCTATTCTCTACGCGAGCCGTCGTCCCCCTTCGCTTTTCTTCCTCGCGCAGCCTTTCATTGCTGTTGTACTAGGACATGACGATGGCCGATATCCCATGCCACTTATTTACAGTCATTTATTTCCTGTGCCTGTGTGCTCATATGGCACGTATGATTTTTTCAAGAGAAATCCCTCCTACTTTTTGAAATAGTGAAAAATTAATCGATTGTAAGACATCAAATTGATATCCAAGGAACAAAATAATTATTACAAAAATATTACTCATCAAACTTATCAAACATAGTACGTTAAGATTGAGAAAAAAGACTGCATATGATGATAAGTTTTATATCTTTAAAACTTAAATAAAACTACTAAGAACCGAAATAATTGAATGATTGGCTATAACAAAGAACACAGTACCGTATTACATAAGCTAAAACTTAAACCTTGGGATCGTTATCATTTAATTCTATAAAGTTATTCATCTTAAAGAAATATTCAGTTGTAACAGTACATTCATAAGAAAATGTTCAAGATTGATTTAGAAAATGCTTATTCATTACATTATTTTAAATATGTTAATTCTTTTTTAATTTATTCACCGAAATCATCATACTGTACGAACTAATTTCATAAGCTAATTTATTATATATTAAACATATTTAAACCCATAGACAGACTTTTCAACTTGTATTACAGGTACACTAATGTAAAAATCGCAGAGATATTCTATCGCAACAATCTTGTTGCCAAATGCACATTACATACTGGCACTTTAAAATGTAAAGACAATAATAACTTAACTGATAAAAAATTCGTACATTCCACAGCTCATATCCATTTGCAAATGCTAGTATCGATCTAGTATTTCCGTTTCGCAATACGGGAGTCGATGTATGCGCGCGCATACGTATAAATAATTCTATTGCGATTTACCCCTTTCTTCAGTACGCCCGAGGCCCACAGCCTGCGACTGCTCCCGAAAGCTGTCGAAGGGGCTGCGCTCCCGATAAGTTCGCGCAACCACGCCGATTTCACCCTTCACATCTGTGTACATATACTTCTATCCATTTCTTTTTGTTTTCCACATACTCCCCCTCCTTCTTGCACTAATCACACACACGCGCGCGCGCACACAGAGAGAGAGAGAGAGAGAGCGACACATACTCTCTCTCTCTCTCTCTATCTCTCTCTCTCTCTCTCAACTTAATATTTTTAGTTGCATAACTATTTTTATGTTTTTTTTATATTTCTCATTTTTCATGAAAATTTTAATGAAACAATTTATTTCATTGAATAAATATTAAAAATCTAGTCTGTACAAATAATAATTCGAATCTTAAAATAAAAAATAGAATAAATTTTATAAGAAAATTATTTTTGTATGTTTCAACGATAGAATCCTTCATTCATGTGAAATTTCTGATTTCATGTAAAACTACTGTACACGTTCTTTTAAAATTGACGCAATGGATTTCACTTATTTGTTTATTTAAAATTTTTTGTATTATTTCATACAACTAAGATAATAATTCTATCCAGCTCTATTCATCTGCCTCTATATCTCTTCATTTATTATAAATAAATAGAAATATGCTTAAATGTAAGCGTAGATATACATATTTATAAATTTAGGTTGACACACAGATTTATAAAAGTATCTTCGCTTCGATTTTCTTTCAAAACTTTGAAAGACCGCCGTTGTAGTAGTCAACCTTTTAAACGGCTGACTGCTCAGCCGCTAGGCAAAGGGTAAATAAACCACTCAGAAGTTGCATCGCTTCTTCTGTTTCTCCATCCATTTCAAAGATAAATAGATAGATAGATAAAAAAATAAATAGATTGCGAAGAAAAAAAGCGGAATATAACTGCTGCTCCTTCAATTTTCATCGTCCATCGAGAGAAAATCCGCTCAATCAGTCGTCTGCGATTTTCCGCTTGTTTCGCCAATGATTGCTATTAGCTTTGCTTAATGAAAAGCAAAATTTTTTGTAAATTATTGTTAAAAGTATATATTTGTATCAATGTCAAGCTCGAATAACCGTGATTAAAACGTTAACATTGACAGTTTATAAAAAATATAGAGGAACGATTTGCGTTTCTATTATGAATAGATTACTTGCAAAAAATAATGTAGTACTTATTTAATATTATTTATTTTCTAATTAAAATATAAATGCCTAACTACGAGTAATTGAATATAATCTCATTATCAAACAAAAAATTGGTAAATTACATATTGTGAATTTTCATGCCAAAAATTTGAAAAATATCATGTCGCACAAGCTGCTCATTTCATTTCGATACAAAATTATGACTTGAAAAATAAACATTTATCAATTTGACTTCAAAAATAGTGAAAATAAACTTAAACTAATGTCGATTTGGAGTTTAGAATCTATTTTAACAAATTAGAATGATACAGTATTTTATTGCACGACGATAGAGCTAATTTAAATCAAATGTGTTGATGAAACGATTACTGATTACTGTTATCTGTAAAGTGCAGGCGGAGGCGATGAAAAAATTGCAGAATGGAAATGAACTCTTGTCATTTACTTCGATAAACTGCTTGAAAAGCGCAATACAAAAGATAAAAGGGGACGCTTTTATTCCTCCTACACCTTAACAGTTGGGTAAATATGTACGCTACCACAAAAAAGAAAATTCTCTTTATTCATTAGTCGAGCCGATTTATTAATAAGCAACAGGGCTCCGACTTTCCAAATTATGCTCTTACATAACCCACATCGCGCGACAAGAGGAAAACAAAACTTTCCGCGATGCCCCGTAATAAAAGGAGCGCCTGTACAGACGACGCTCGCGCCTTGTGCAACACGCGTAAAAAGCCGCTTATCTGCTTTGCGCAAGAATAGGATTCGATGGAGCTTCCGAGAGCCATAACCGAAACGGCAACTGCCACCCCACTGACTGATCGAACTTATTCTTCTGCCCCTCATCTCGCGCGATAAATGCTCGAGGAGGGCGAGATGCGCGCCGAGGCCGAAATGCCATTTTTCTGGAAAATTGAATAGTCCAAATCGAATATGCAGGACGTATCGTGCGAGACGAGTTTCTATCCTTTTCCCGCTGAGACGCTAAATTTTTTCTTCGCTTATTTTTTTTTTTTTTTATCTTGCTCTGCTGTCAGGAATTCGCCATTTTTCTTCGCACTTCACGATATGCGAGCTTTTGCATCGCTCGCACAAATACCTAAGACTCATCTTGCGGGATATTACTTTTTCTTTTTTGATGAGCGCAGGAAAAAGGTTCTTTTGTCAAAAAATTTATGCCACATTTTGAGAAGTCATCATAATCTAACCGTATCGCTTAGCTTCTTTACTCGTTTGCGGAGCTGCACTTTCCGGCTACGCGTCAATATTAAGCCATCCACAAAGCATTGGAGTAAACCCATAAATATTTATTCTTCTTATAAATACTTACCACCGAAAGTGCAACAATAAATTATACTTTTATTTTACAGTCCTCTTCTGAGACATTCGAAAACAACCGAGGTTAATGATATTGCAGCCGAAATTACAGTAGAATAAAAATTTCGTTTACATAGCGTATGTATTTACCGAAATTAGAAGATCCTATTGACATGATTATCAAGAACTAATAGCATCGCTAAAATAAAACTTGAGGACTTTGCAATACTAATTTATATTAAAATTACATGTCATTATTAGTAGATGATGAAATGAAGTTCATAAAACAAGCTATGCATGAAAATCAAAAATTATTTTGATCTCTTAAGATTGAAAATATCGATGGTAAAATGACAAACGATACATCCGGGAGAACAGTGGAAAAAAGTAAAGGAAAGTCAGGCGAGCTGAAACATAATATTCCGGACATTAAGCGCCTCTCTCAACCCTTTTCGCACTTTAGCTCCCCTGAAAATGGTTCGCGCTCGGCAGCGTTGAACGTAAGCATGAGTATATTAAGCGACACTCGGAATTACAAATAACAAATTGCAATTTGATTCCCCGCAGCCGTAGCGGTGGCAGCGGCAGCCTCTGGCTCTGCGTGACTTGTCCCGCGAGAGGGTGCGATTTATCATTAGAGTCGACAATTTGGCGACAAGCTCTCGCTTTCGAGGGAAACGGAAGGGGCAGGGAAAACGGCAAGCAAGAATTCACAGACACCCTCTGGCGATCGCATGGCTCTCATTTTTCTTCTTCTCATTTAGCGAGACGCGTGCGATGACTTTTGAGCGATCCTCATACCGATTAATTTTTTTTCCTTCTCTTGTCAATTACTTAAAAAAAAATATAAATATTTTGGCTAGAATTATAACGTGCTTTAGGGCGAGCTTGGACTGCTATTGGAACGATTAGCGTTTTTGTAAAAATAACAGCCCTTTTGGATAAGAAACACTAAATAATAAGAAATAAGCCGAAATAATTTTCTTTGCTTATGAAGTGATCTTACTTCTGCTTGAAAATATCATATATATATATATATATATACTGTGTAACAATATCAAAATTAAAAGCTTAAACATGGTAATGAAATCTTAAATTGGGCAATGAATGTTTCACTTAGTAAATTTTAACAAACTAAGAGTTTATATGTTAGGTTACTCATGTAAATAAAATTCTAAATACAATAAATATTTAGTCTGACGATTAATATTTAAATAAGAATGTTGAACCGTAATTTTTAGAACTTTTCTTTTGCACCCTCTCTCGTAACAAGAGCGATGAACGATAACTTTCAGAACCGAAGGGGCACTGTCCACGTGTTATCTTTTACTCGCTCACTAACACACACATTTATGCAATCTCTCTCTCTCTCTCTCTCTCTCTCTGTCTGTCTCTGTCTGTCTGTCTGTCTCTCTCTCTCTCTCTCTCTCTGTCTGTCTCGTCTCTCTCTCTCTCTCTCTTCTGTCTCTCCTTCACGCTCTCTCTCTTTCTCTCTTTCTCTGTCTCTCTCCAATCAAATGAACATTTCCGCAAGCTTAACAACGTTGTTTTATTGCTTGAAAAAGCTCTCTTCCATCCTTGGATCGTTTTATCGTCCTAAAGAAATTAATGCACGCACAGGATGCATGATAAAAGTTTTAAAAGCGAGCTTTTAGACGAGCTTTTCCGACGTTACCGCCAATTACTTTTCCGGTTTTGTTTTTACAGTAATTAATCGGTCGGATGCGGTAACTGACGGACTTCATGCCGCTGTTGGTCGAGTGAGTGATTTAATGAAAAGGGCTCGCGCATTCTTCACTAGGAAATTTGATTTAGACAGGGAAAACCGTAAATTGAAATAAATTACTCAGTCTTAATGTTATTTGATGTTGGACATGAATTTTTTTACGCAGGTTCATTCCAAATTTTTTAGATGTACTTTTATATGTATAGTAAAATTTTTAATTTAATCCCAGCCGTGTATAATGTATTACTCTGTATCTAAAGACTCTAATTTATAAATATAAATGCATAAATTGAAATGGACTTGCATAAATGCACATTTTTATAGAATTGGTATTTTGTTGTACTAAATTATAGTTGGTAGTTATAAATCATATAACAGTGTACTTTGTATTTATCTATCTGATAATACTTGTTACATGAAAATTATTTGAATTCATTAGGTATATTCTACTTCATAAATTTGATTGAAATATACGAAACTCTCCTTCGCGTAATGCGTTTCAGACAGACTACGTGCGATATCTTGGCATAATCTTTATTACAGTATAAATCAGAATTTTACTTCAAGAATAATAGGATGACATAAAAAGGTAGAATATGAAAGCTACTACTAAAGAGCGAGAAAAGCGAAAAACTTTCCATCCGCTTTCTCCGCAGTTCCATTATACCGATGTAAAAGGATTCCCAGTCAGTCAGTAGATGAGCACAAAAATAAATAGAAGAATGAGATGAAGAGGAATATCAGGTAGATGAGTAGGAAAAAATAAGGGCTGGAACATGTAAAATAGCAAGCTATGAGCACACACAAGGTGGGGGGGGGGGGAATGAAGTATTTTAAGAGACGGATAAAGAAAAGAAATGTATGGCCAAAGGCGCATCGCAGCAGCCGGATACTCGCACCCCTCCGCTCACACTATCGATCGCTGACTTTAAAATTCAAAGAGACCGACAATAGCTTTTCCGAGCATAGCTCCTACAATATCATATTCCGTTTCTTTCCTTTCATTGTCTGGGCCAAAGCCTGCGCTAATAATAAAAAATTGCTACCCCGACGTTGTATGGTGAGGTTAAATCGAAGCCAAGAGAAAGAACGGGAGAGCGAGAGAGAAAGTGAGAGCAACTCCACAGAAACTTAGGTAGTATATCATTCAAATAGCTGGGACGAACCGCGTAATATTCCCGCTAAAAAGTTTCGGATTTTCGGACGAATTTAATATTTCAGACACGACGCGCCAAGCATTCAGCTACGATTAGGTCGCCCCGTGATGAAACGAAATATGTGTTAGAGGGACGACTGGGCAAAAATCGAGCTTTCTTTTCGCATTCTGCGGACCGCCGATTTCTTTCTCGTTGCTGTCAGTTACGCATACAACTCCATAGTTACGAAACGATGTCAATTTAACTAACAAGTTAGTCAATTTTATAGATTAATCAAATACACAATCAAGTCGAACTGAATGATATAAGCTGAGCTTGTCATTGCCTCCGAGTTATTTTACACGTTTAAAAAATTAACTATTTTCAAGTTGGTATGTAAAAATTATAAAATAATTGAAAAATCCAAGGATATTTTAAGGGAGGAAAATAGTATTAAATCAAACTGTATAAGGAATTATTATAATTTTGTCATCAATCCATGTAATCCATAGTTAACTCGGTTGATAATATTTCTAATTATTGGTATCATTTTGAGGTAACATAATTGGAAACAAAAAAATTGTAACAAAAATATTATAGTTGCTTATCGATTTTCCATTATATCATACGCTCACTTCTTTTGGCCGTTCGTTCGTACGTAGCCCTCCCATTCCCGCTCAGCACTTATCAAGCACACAAGCCGCGTCATTCGAAAATTACCTGGGAGGGGGGTAGTTCGCCCACCGACCCTATTGAGTTTCAATGCCATGGCTCGTTTCACCTTTTTCCCGTTTCAGTCGCCGGAAAGTATGCTTCGTTCTAATCAGATTTACCTATGCGCAGCTACAGGGGAGAGAAGTCGAAATAAGCGCGCGCGAGCCGAAATAAGCGAACGGCTCGAGGGGTGACTCTCAGTCCTCCATTGCGCTTAAAACTCAAAGACAGATTTTACTTTTGCTTAATTCCATTTTCAAATATAGCTAACTTTATATGCGATATCCGAAGAAAATACAATAAATTTATGCTTCTTTACGATAGATCGACATTTGATCTGCAAGCGTATTTACATTGATATTATGTTGCAAACGTAATGAAAAGGCCAAAGTAAGGTCCTTTATTTTTCCTTATTATTTTATAAACATACCTGTATAGTTTATAGAGATCACATAGTAATACCAAATATTAAAGTTATTAAATTTTCAATATGAATCAATCAATATAAATTGAGGCTAGCTTTTTCAATAATTTTGAATATATAAATCATTCAGTATACAAATATATTATCACACATACTAAGACTTATGATATGATTATTTCTAATAATAAATTTTTATTATATTTCTTCATTATAATGTATTAGTGAATTAAAAAGCAATAAAAATTATTATTAATAAATTTCCTATAACAAACTTCATCTGTTTAAGTATTAAACATATTTAAGTACTCGCAGACAATTTAAATATTTCAAATATTTAATTAGTAAATTCTTTATACAATCACAACGCTGTTTCAACGATTATAAGCTATGATGAAGAGGAAAATTAAAAAAGGATTCGTTCGAATCAACGTTCGAAGATGGAATGTACGAGAGAAGTGTAATGCACACCTGAGTCAAAATTAAATGTTTGAAGGGGTCGTTCAAATGAAATATTTAGCGATCCACTACGGAACTTCGTACATGAGGTACCAGTTCGACCCCTTATTAATAGATAAAAGAGAAAGCGATAGAAAAAGTTATCACTATTTCAATATAAATGTTTAACTCAATGGCTAATTTAATATAGAATTCTAACATGCATATTATATAATTATCGCCGTTTATATTATTTAATTAAAATCAATGGGAAAGAATATTTTATCAATTGAATTATTATATAAAATAATAGATTAATGTATGAAAAAAATTTTCATATTTGCTTGCAGCATTAATGATTAAGTAATGGGAAAAAAATCCCGTGAATATGGAGATCAGAATAAAATAAAGATATTGGATATGATCAAGTGAATGGCATAAAGTACCTAGTACTGTATCTAAGAATCTATTTATTCTTTATAATTCATTTTTGTAGACCTCAAGCAACTAAACATTTATAGCCTAAAAAATAAATTCTAATATATATATATATATATATATATATATATATATAT
>NW_011948434.1:2312672-2313648 GCF_000503995.2 Ceratosolen solmsi marchali
TATTATTTAGAAAAAGATGACGACTCTCAAGGTATTTGGTCAATCGTCGGTATCCATGTATTTGGATAAATCGAGACCGGATACTTGTAAACACATACCTTTCGTCTTCAATACATTGCGCACACAAAAGGGACGATAAAAGCAACTGCTTATATGGATGGAAATTTCTTGCCCCCTCAATTGAAATATCGAAATTTCGGATGAATAGTTTAGAGGAAATAAAAATTCCTTTCACGAACGAAATGCATTAATGCAGCAATGAAAGGGTTGTGCGATTCGGGTTTCGATCAAGTCCTCAACGATCAATGGGGCACGCTTTCGACATCGATACTTTTATTCAGCTCAAAATTAATGATCATTTTAAAAGTGGATTATTGTAATACACCAATACTTGTATAATTGTTTCAATGACTTTTTTTAGGAAAAACATTAACTGGATGATACACTGAACAAAGTAAGTAATTTTAACCAATCCTTTGTGTTGGCCACAATTTTTATACGAATTCTTCGCTCTATATACCCAAGTTCATTTCAGTCGGATAGTCTAAGACCAAGCAGTAGATGTATGTAAATTTTTTTTTTAATTTTGATTTGTTTATATCAATCATATAGAGCATATCAATAGTCAGATATTTATTATAAGAAAAAATGTGAATTAATCTTACTCCTAAAATAATTCATATTTTGATATTTAAAGTTATCCATCATGTCTCGACAACTTACACAAAAAAGAAATTTCATAAATTTATTTATAATAAAGCTTATTTTACATATTTAATGCAGTAAGTATACGCGTGGATTTGGCATTTTCTCGAAATGTTTAAATACTAACAAAAGAGAGAGAGAGAGAGAGAGAGAGAGAGAGAGAGAGCGCAAAGAAATGTAAGGGATAAATAACCGTAACACTTATAATATTCACCATTAACTCATACATACCAAAAATTAAATCGAGATCGAAATAATGTGGTTCCCATTA
>NW_011948434.1:2313665-2334656 GCF_000503995.2 Ceratosolen solmsi marchali
CTTCCGATCGCTCGTTTTGCCTTTACTTAATGTAACTGCTTGCTTTCTTCCTTACTTTTTTCCTCCTCCTATCCCTCCCTCTTCACAAGAGAGTCATATCGTACGAAAAACTTTGTCTAATAAAAGACCGATCCATTTATCAAAGACCATCGAATTATTTGCTGCTCCACCGCCCCCTTAAACGGAGAATGGAAAAACGAAAAGCCTTTTGCTCTCGATCTCTCCGGTGCACGAATTATGTAAAGCATATCGACGAGCTAGGCATCTAAAATAATAAAAGTTGCTTCCGTCATTTGTCAACGCTTCGCAGTATCACGGTATACAAACCTCTCGCATCGTAGTGCCGTGTATTATAATTTCGTAGTAATGTTGAGACGTGGCAGCTGCGGCACTTTCTCCACCCTGATTTTGATTTCTGACGATCGTCTGAGTCTCTGTCTTACCACGGCTCGGTGACACCAAATCTTATTGTTTCGCGAAGCAGATTGTTCGAAAAGTTTATTTACTTTCTTTACCACCCCTCGAGCACTTCCCTACATTACAACATTCTGCTGTTGGATGCTATTCGCCATATTGACTGATATTTACATGAAGCTAAGTCCCGCGGGAACGGAATTGTGTATGAGCGAAACGATGTGAAGTACAGTTAATAGCTCTGCAATCATTTATATCAATAAGTACGTTTATATACGGCTGTTTCTACCGCTTTATACATTAAATATTTGTGAGCTAATTTACTAATATAATTGAAAATGCCTTTTTTATTTGCATTTAGCAAAGAGTTGTCGTTAATACTCTAATTATAATATATAAAGTTTATACATGACATTAATATAAAAGCCAATATAAAAATTAAGTATGGACTAATTATGCTTAGTTCTGCTTAAACCCTAAGCGACACAATTTGATTCTTAGATATTGTAAGTAAGTGACAAAATAATTCATTAAATAGATTAGAAATAACATATAGTAATAATAATTATTATTATTATCTTACACGAGTATTAACAACAATATAAAAATATTAATAGTAGAATAAAAGAAATTTCGATGATATCTCATCTCGTATAATAATAAGTAGTGATTAATTATTCAGGATGTCTCTACCAAATCCTAAAAGACTTTTAAGTCTCAACGTCTTTATATCTGTAGCATAAACGTCGGAAGGAGAAACTACATCCAATTACAATGTACCCAACTAATTGGTCCCAGAGATGGCGCGAGCGCATTTTTGGTCCGTGACTAAAAGAAGCGTTGCCGACCCCTAATACGTGCATATTATTCGACAAAAGAATAAGTGGTCGAACAACCCGCGAGCAATAAGATATACATAACTCGAGAGGATCTCCGACGCGCCCTTGGAGGCTCATCTGTTGGCGATTTCCTACGCGACTCCCTCAGCTTTTATTATCGGCCCTGAGCTCAGCAGTGGCGAATTGCCTCCGTTTTTCGAACGGCTTTTGGCGGTGAGCGGACACGCTAATAAAATAATGCCCCAGCCAATAATATCGCGAAACAAATGTGCCAGACGACTTTTATGAAAACGACGGATGCACACGTCATCCTATGGTTGCCGTCATATAACCCTTCCACCGGTAATTCTAATAAAACTTGAGCCCCTTGTGCGTACCTCACACACGCTGCCCCCCATCCCTCTCTATCTGTCTATCTCGTTTGGATATTTTACGGCTTTTATAGGTTTCCAACGATTTAGGGCTCAGTTTAACTTGGATTATTTACTTATCTTCGCAAATTTTTGTAATTTTCGGCGAATTTAATTATTATTCGTGGTTTTATCGAAGATTAGTTACTGCAATTTTGACTAGTTTCTACTGAGATACAATATTTAATGCACCAAAAGTAATTTATAGAAATTTATTTCTACACAGATTTATAGAAAAACATAGTTTATAGAATAAGAAAAATTTTTTAAATACTTTATTTATAATTACGTAATCGTGATGTAAAAGAACTTTACCACAAACTTGAATTTTCAATTTTAATTATTAGCTTGCACTTTCATGGTTTTATTAGTAAATTTCAATCAATTGTACTAAAGGAAATGGATTGTTGCATAATAAGTCTAATACTTCCAGTCCCTCCTACAATAATACGTTAAATCTTTCGTCCTCATTAAATGTCCACCTCTCTGGCGTCTAGTCAATTTTGGTACTTCTTTGTTCAGGGGTACAAGATGTGCTGGGAGACAGGATACGGTAGTCTGAAAATTTGCGCACACCCGCGCGCGCGCCTGAATAAAACATCAAATACGACCGCCGAACACCGGGGGCCGCTAATAAAATTGTCGTAAACTATATAGTCGTGGTGGTATAAAGCACCTGTTTAGGATGCGTGTGCATACATCCATCGTAGGTTATTACGGACAGTAGCAATGAACTAATATTTATAGTTTCATTAGCAATGTTTCAATTTTCCATTTTTTTTTTTTTGTTCAATACCATTCTAATTATTAATTACTCTCAAAATATAAAGTACAATTATGTAAGATAGACATTATAAGATGTTTATCCACATTTAATGAATGCCATTCGAATTCAAGTAAATCTAATAAGTAAAATAAAGTGTTTCTATATAAAAACTTGTAAACTTATGAATAAAAAACAACTTGAACCATAACCTATGAAAGTCCGGAACATTTGTAAATGATTGAGGATTACCCTAATATACAAGATTATAGATTATCGAGGCATTCAAGTTACACGAACATGTACAATTGTGTACATTGCTATATTTCTCTTTAGCAATCGCTGAAACAAATCAAATGTAGCAAGAACAATGAAATTATTTGTTGTGATAGCCATAACAAATGATCAACCATTTCTATTCACTATAATAATCTACTGACAACAGAAGTCTATGGATTCAATTATAGCGATTTAAAAAAATTTTTAATTATAATGACTAAAAGAAATAAGTAAGACAGGCATAAATGAATTTTCAAACCATTGAAAAGGCTCTTACTTTCTTACGAATATTCCGCTCGATTAACTGATATATCATTATTACTATTCAGACTATTCATATTATCATTTTTATCAATTCTCAATAAGTTATTAGCAAATAACTGTGTCAAATATTTAAATTTTTTCCCCAATAAGTAAATAATTAAAGAAAATAAGTCGAGAAGCTAATCGTATGAAAAGTATATATTCACACCTTTACTTATTGTATATAGTATAGAAATAATAATATAATATCATTATATAGCAGTTGAATCATAATATGAACAGAAGGAATAGATGTACAGCCTTCTAAATAAAAAAATATAAATGTTTTAAAATGGAAATTGGTGCGATAATGGAATAAGAAGTCTGGCGGAGTGTGAAGGGTGTTTGTGGGCAAGTCGTGTATATTTTTTGTACGCGTGGATACTGTGAGGCGGCGGGAGTAAGGGTGGTGGAAAATGAAAGATGACAAGCAACGAAAGAAAGGGGCAGCAGAAAAAAGTGAGGACTGCAGATGTGTCATGACTGATGGTCCCCACTTCCACTTTCAAATGTGTGTACTAGGCGCGATACTTTTATCAGCACTTGTTTGTGCAGCGCATCCACGTAACAGCTCTTGCCACCCTCGCGTGTTACTGAAAAATATTGAACAGTGCGAACAAGCATTCGACTAAGGTTATTGCACCTGCAGGCATGAATATCCCCTATGACTGTCCCCCACCATTTACAAATTTTTAAATCTAATAATCACAAGAAATTCTACTGAAATACAATCATAATTTACTGCCGTTTAGTAAATCTCACCGCCAATATTTGCATGATATATTTTTATTTATATATATATATTTACTCTAAGATAGGTAATATATAATTAATAATATAGTTATTTTATTTTATTTTTAATTACTAATAATAAGCTCAGTAGTATTATAAATATTACTAATTTATATTAATGTTATATAAATCATAGTCTTTAAGAATAAATTTAAAAATCGATAAGAGAGTATATGAAGTATAATATACTATGAAACATTAAGACTTTTTAAATTATTCACGTTTTATAAAATATTTTAATTAATGGAGATTTAATAATGATTTTGAAATATTAAGGTATATAAAATTAAAACTGTCACGAATAAGGACGAACTATATAACTTTATCCGCTAATTCAGCAATGTATTATAAAAGGCAAACAAAACTAGACTTTAAAAAGCAAATTAACGAAAAATAACCTGAAAGCTTAATTAACTAAATTAGAAAGAAAATGAAAAGAGCTTTAAAAAGAAGAGTGGCACGCTTAATTCCCTTATTTCATCAAGAGCGATCGGACGCGGTCGACAATTAATTCTCGAGTCGTTCTCTTCATGCATCCCTCACTGGCCACCGCCACTTTTCATTATCTACCCAACGAATGTACATACGTGCACGTGTGTACGCGCAAGCGGCTATGTAAATTGAAGAGGTTACACGATTTTACATATTTCAACAGAAGCGCAACGGGAACGCACGCGAGAAAGCGTGAGCGACAGGGCGAGGGGGTGGCCAAAGGTGCAGAGGGTTGGTAGAAATAAAAAAGAAAAAGAAAGTACGAGCAAACGGTACTCGAAATATGCAGGCGAAGCAATTCTTTGAGTGTTTTACGAACGCGCAGATTTAGAATTGTAGATTTTTCGTGTATCTCTGTCTTTGAAAAATCCACCCTCACCGAACTGGAGTGGCTTGGCTTGTTCGCGATTTACGGTTTAGAGCAATGGATGCAACTGACGCTCCTCTCCCACGTCCCCCCCCCTCGCTCTCTCTCCATCTTTCTTCTTCTGTTTTCTTTCTATCTCTTTTTCTGTCTCGCTGACTCTTTATTTTCTTATTCAAATATTAAAATTTTCCGCCGTGCAAGTTACTCACGCTTTTTTATCAGATACACAGTTACATTCTTTCACCAGTATTTGAAAGTGCAGTTTTTTCGTTCCGCTTGATCGCAAACTCTTAAAGATTTACCAAATTTTTTCGTGAATTATTCACAAATGGGATTGTCAGAGACATTTTAGAGTCGCTATGATGGATCGCATTTGATTTCAATTGGAAAGTGATTATTCTTGTCAAGTGACCGGAGCCGCAGCTTCTCACTCCCTCGAACGAGACTATATTTTCAAAATGTTAGTGCACGTATATATATACCCTGGTGGGTTGATGAGAATGTATAAGGATCGTTTGTCAATATCCGCTTGATTCAGTGCTTCTTTTTGCAGACTGAGCATTTTCCATAGTTTGTATCTTTGGTGTCAGTTGCAGGGAAGAACTATGACAGACTGCTGATACTGCGACAAAACGAAGTGATTCTCAATGAATTCCACTGAAATCACACCCTTCTTAATTTTTACTCATTATTTTGTTGCCCATATATATACCGAAACTTTCACAGAAAGATAATAAATTAAAAATATTATATTTGATATAAATTTAGTAAATACATATATATTTATATGAATTTTCGGAAAAGAAAATTATCAAAAATACCACTAAAATAGAAAATATTATGTTCCTCTTCAAATTACATGATTTTCATAAGTATCTACATTCCTTATTTTAATAAAGAATTTATAATAAAGTATTGCTGAAATTAATAAATAAATCACGATCCAGACTTTATGATGCTATAAAATAATAAAACGATTCTTGGAATATTTCATAAATCAAAGCTGTATATATTATATCATCAAAAGTACACTCGTAATACTTTATAATATATAATAGATAATTTTTTAACTATTAATAGTATTAATATTGTTTAAAGCTAGAAATACTGGTATATATATATATATATATATATATATATATATATATATCAAAAGCAATTAACCTAGTTTATTTATGAAATATTCGTTGAAAAAAGATGAAAAAGATTAAATAATCTCTAGGAAAACAATGTATTGTAAGAGACGAAAAGAAAAGCCGAGGCAGCCGATAAACGAGTGTATCATTGACAATTGTTGATTTACACGGTTCATATTCAGAATCCAAAGCTGTTTCCTTCATAATGCACGGAATGTGATCCACCTATTCCCGAAATTGTTCGATCCCTCTTGGAGTTGCGTTTTACATGCCATACATACACCGGAGAGCCTAGAGATATATCGTTATTAAATGGTGCGGCCCACACCTATGCTAGCACCTTAGGTGCAAGTATCAACTTCTATATATTACATTCTCCCTTACGTCTGCCTTGATGTCGCTTTCTATCCGTTCGGTGGCCCCTTCAATTTATGTCTACCCAACACGCGAGATAGCATCAATACCCATCTAAAAAAATATACACCGAGTATACGAAACTTTTCTCTACTTCCACACTTCTAGCATCCTCGCGTAACTTTCAATTCTACAAACTTTCTTTATATCATATTATTCAAGCATTCGGTAGATAATAATTGAATCATTTAAATTCCAATTATTCTTCTATGCTACAATTAAAGAGCTATTATAGAGACAACTAATATATGAACTTACAGAAACTTGTTTCGAACCAAAGAAAAATGATATTGGATTTATGAAAACAGCTTTTATGTTAATGCAAATGTTAAGAATGCAATCAAATAAGGAAAATGAAACAAAGGCCCTGGACAAATGTACGTAAGTCCACGAAGAGCAACGCATCTACACGCTCGACACCAATATTGATTAATGAATAAAAATACTTATAAAATCAGAAGCTAATAGTTTATGTAATTAATATATTCATAATTTCTAATAATTAATGAAGTTAAATTAGTATTGGAAAAAAACGATGAAAGTCCAAAGAAAGTGTAAGTATTCTTTATATTATAATGGATAAGAAAATAATAAAATTTTTAAAGAAACGATGTCGAAAGATCACATACCGTTGTATGTAAACGTTGTGTTGCTAATATGCAATTAGCATTTCGTTTTCTTTAAGAAATACGAAATAGGAATGTCGGGGGATTAATACATAATATTTGTTACAGTTACAGACAACAATCGCACTGTCTCTAATTCTCTTCCTCTTTACCCCTGCCCCAATTACGAACTCATTTCGTTGAATCTGTTACTTCTCGATCCCCTAAATTTCAAAAATATTTATAGAGACACATCATCAGAACAATAAAGACTAATTATTATGAGTACATTAAAGTTATTTGTTTAAATTTTATATACTTAAACACTTGTTTTATTGGATGAGGTTTCAATTTTATACTCGGAATAATTGTTACTAAATTTTTAAAAAATTTTTTGTCGATCGATTATTAATAATGAATAATAGATTTATATTTTATTATTTGTTATTTATTTTCTTACGCAACATATTCCTTATAGAACTTCGGTCATATACAACGCGTTACATATTGTTATTAAAAAATAAAGTATTAATTATGAATATTATAAATAAACTACAAAAAATAATTCTCTCAATCCACTAGACATTATTTATAAGACATACATCTTCTTACGCGCACTGCATTAAGTACATTATTCTCAACAATAAATAAAATTGTCAGTAAGATCACGAGCTTAATGTTGCAAATCTAAATTGAGCATAACCTTGACGATATAAATGCCGAATAAGAATGGATTTTTCGTGTGAAGTCATGTTTTCTAATTAAGAACGTAGACTATTGCTGTCGATTGCAATTCCAAAAATAACTGAACGTCCGCGCTACACTTTTAATGAGCATGCATTTTAATAACATAAAAATTCAAAGCCGAAACGGATCGTTAAGCATAGATTTTGAAGCAGTGGTGAAATTTAACGAAGTTAGGAAACACCTTCTCTGGATAAAAGACAAGAAGCCTCTGATGGAGATGACAATTTCACGCCACGTTAGTCTTGTGCGACTGAAGGATAGGTGGATTGATTGATTGATTCGATATGTTCAGGATTTTCAAACCATCTTTTGTTAGGCATAACTCATAATTTAATGCGATCTGATGTTTGTTCGAAGACTTACACCAAGTTGACGCTCCATCAACAGAACATTTTACATTCTCCTCGTGTATTTTTAGAAATGCTAGTTTTCCTGTAAATATATCGATGGCATATAAACTTACGTGCTTGGAAGTAATATAAACGAAGAGAGTTTTGGAAAATATTAATACTAAAAGCCGTTGTTAGCTTATGTGTATAAAGTAGCATGAGATAATTGATTAGATTTTAAAAAATCTTACACCATAAATTTGCAACTATATTTACCCAATCGATACATGTTAAGAAAAACAAATTGAAGTTATACAGGTCGGTTATACCAGTTTTAAAAAACACTTTATACAAATATATCAGATTTAAAAACAAGCCTCATAATTAGAACAAAAAAATTATATATACCTTCAAATTAAATATAATATATTTTTATGATTTTTAATTGAATATTATATAATACAATTAATTATAACAACACAATAAATTTAAAAATATAAAAAATTAGCGAGTAATAAGTATTACCAAGCAATTTAATAAAATTAAATAACAAAAAAAATAACTTTGTCACATTAATAAAGATGTATAGCTATTCATGCAATACGTAAACTAAAAACGAGAGAGAAAGAGAGAGAGAGAGAGAGAGAGAGAGAGAGAGCATCTGTAAGAGTTGGTACTCAGGAATAGCAAAGAAACGATATGGCGAACAGCCGACTAATTATGTTTTTAATTAATCATCAATTTCGCCTGTTGGTTCGCCGGAATGAGCGTTACGACGTCGAGGCCAAAGAGCGTGGAAGCGTCGCGGTGTCATCTCAGGCGACTTTAAGTCACGGAGCCGCGAAGCGTTACTGCCTTGTTACCGAGATTGACGTGCTCTAATAATGCAGCAATAATAAAGTGCAATGAAAGAACGACGTGTTGGAAAAGGGCCGCGCATAATCTGTTCCCGCCCACTCGACGCTGCTCGTTTTCCTCCCCCTGGCGACCACTCCTCACGACCCTCATTATTTCACGCATTATTTTTAGAAATTTATAATGTGTCGCTCTTGTCGAACGATGCCTTCTTTGATTTATTTATATTGGCTTATGGCCAGAGGGACGGCCCGCTACGAACGGCCGACGAGTCACTCGAGCCTCCACTTTTGCCTTTCCTTAACGATCAAATCCTCCTCACTTTAAGCTGCCGCTATTTAAAATTCAGACTGGTATTGCGAAATAATTGATTTTTGCCGACCGTGGCGCGGAATTTTCACGCTCTTTCCTGCGATTGCTGGCCTTCGATCTTTCGACAAGGAAATCGAGTATTAATCTGAACCACACATCTTACAAGGCTTTCTTACAATGAAAACTGAGCCACATTTTTCTTAACACAATTAAATGATGAACTATTTTTAAGCAACAATCACCTATATTCAGGCATTTTTTGAAATAATTATTTAAAAATAAAACTGTTTTTAGCACCTCTGCTAAAATTGATACCGCAATAAATGTGTAATAACGAAATCGTTAAATTCGGTCACCCAGCCATTATCTTTTATACATTATTCAATGCCTTTGCTTTTCAATAAAATAAAAAAAACTGTTATGAACAAATTATTGATATGCAATAAATTAGTAAAATAAATAATTGAAAATTAAACTATTAAAATGCATTTTATTATTCTCATATTTAAATGGCACATTTTCAAGAATATTAATATAATCTAATATAAGAATATTTTTAAATTACATATAGATGTTTGTTTGTTATGAAATGACAATATTTATTGCAGTTTACATATACATAAAATATTATAGTGTTTCAATCGAAACTTGAAATGCTCAGTGATAACAACACTCGGACTGATGTGCTTCACTACACTATTAGCTTTTCCTCGATTCACTAAACACTCATGGAAGCCGGCATCCTCCATGATTTTGCATTCGATATTAGACCATCGCAGTGGCAGTAACGAAATGATCCACGGCTCATTGCATTTATGTAAACTTGAATTTATCTTTATGCCCTTGAGCAGCTTCATTTTTATGCTCCTCTTCTTATTCCTCTAAACAAGCCACCATCTTTTATCCCCTGTCTGCACCAATTCCGTCAGTCAGTAAGAACATCGATAATTTCTTTGCAAGTCTCAGTGTTTCCCCTTCATACGAATGGTTATTCATCCCCGAGATATTTAGCTGGAAGCAGCTTTAGCTGGAAAAACTTAGTCCTTCTGCAGATATTGGTTTTTAGATAATGTTACCGGCCACTTTATTATAATAAGATATATTTAATTTTAATAATTATCAGTGGTATTAATTTAAGACAAAAAAATATGGCGAAAAAGATATGTGCCATTAAACGTTTGTTATAAGAATTGCGCGAGGCAGAATGCTTCCAATGCTTAAATATGACTCGATTATGTAAAATTATATTAATCTATAAGGCTAGCGTGCTGCTGCTATACATTAGGAAAAGTGATAGATAATATTTTTTAAGTATAGTTCTTTTAAAAGTCTAAGATGCAGCTTAAAAGTTTTGCAATGTGCCACGAAAAAATAAAAAATGAACGGCTAATCCCATGCCCCTATACTATTTTATAGTCTTTTCATATGAGTTGACATTATAAATGTATATACGCGGACCTTCCGGATAAAAAAGTCAAGAGGACAAAAATTTGCACTCATGTAAATATATAATGAAACGCGGATTAAACTTTATATTTAATAAAAAAATGATATAAAAATGTGCCACGGTAGCTGTCAGTATTTCACCTATATATATATATATATATATGAAGTTTAGAAGGCCAACAGAACATTAATACACTGGTTACAAAAACGGTAAATCTTTTGAATCGTAAAACTTCTCACTATTTCTTTTCTCTCTTCCCCTGTTTATTATAGCATCTTTCATTACTCGTTAATCATAAAATAATGTTATTCCTATTTGCAAACAAATTATTTTTATTTTTAATGATAATTAGATTTTCTGTTTCAATCAACGATTACTGTTTTAAGTCAATATAGTAATAAAAAAAATTGACAATGATAGAGTGCACGAAGAAAAATTTCACGAATGTAAAATAGATGTAAATTATATACTAAATAAAACTTATAAGATTATTTGTACAGATTATGCAATAACAGTAAAAAGGCAAAGATATAAAACTACGGAGAAAAAGATGCCTGAAATAAGAAAGAGATCAACTAACTGATTGGAAATTTATTCTTCAAAATTTCATATTTTATAAAAACATTTTAGTACTAAAGTTTATTACTGATTTTAAGCATTTAATATGTAATTATTGTCGCTATCAATATATCACATATTTCAGTAAGCTTTAAATATGCTGTAGCTTTTCAATAAATTTCTAGCAATTCTTATTCTCATGTAAAAATTCTGCAATGTTGCAAATAATTAACACAAGTGTATCATATCTAATAAAACAACAACATATATACAATTTTTAAAATTTTGTGTCTAAGTTTCATGGTTATCAATATGTATTATCATGACACCAAATTTTCATATAATAATGCTGCTTAATTAATAAACATTAAACTACGAGGATTTTTAAAAGTCTTTTTTCTGTTTTTTTTTTCTGTTTTTTTTTCTGTTTTTATAAGATTTTTAAAAATCTTTTATCCTCGTATATTGTTTATTTGTCTACCTCCAACTTATTTTAAATTGCTCTTAAGTTGAAAACTCATTTTAAATAATTAGTCGTAACAAAGTAACTAGATGTATAGAAAATATGCAAAATATAGCCCTAGGTTATTACGTTACTGGCAATTACTTTAACAGAATTATAATGTTGACAATACGGAAACGCTAAAAAACTAAAACTATATATTTACGGATAATATTAATGAAATGAGTTCTTGTGTTTCAATTTAAATAAAAATCATGTACTATTTCATTTTATAATACTACGATAGTTTTACGAGAATATAATAAAATAGCTAAATTTCTTAAACTATATAAGAATAGAAAATACAATACTTCCATAATATTACTTCACAACATATACAGTTAGTTAATATATAATAAATTCAAAAGTGCATGCAAGAAAAGATCATAATATTAATATTGAATGTATGAGTTAAAAATTCTAGCATTTTTAACTTCTTGGATCTGTTATATGTGCACATAAGTAGTACTGTACATATATGATGCAAATAAAATAATCGCTTCCATAGAGTATTTTAGTAGCTAATTTTTAATTAGTTCATTGTCGAAATTAATTTATAAATACCTTAACTCACTTTCATATTAAATTTTCTATGCCCGCGTATGTCCAGAAAGCTACATCTACTTATTAATTGTTTTTAAATATAAAAACACAGGTTTCATGAAAAATAAAATACGGTATAAGAGTTGCCAATTTCATTGTCAAATCCTCTAATTTTATGAATTAGTGATAAAATGCAGTTGCCCTATAGATAATTCTGCTGCATAAATAGTATTATAACCATACACAAGACCTCATCATTTCTTATTCCTTATAGGAACGTTCATTATAAGAAGAAATACAAAAGTGATCAGGGAAGGAAGATAAGTTATAAAAAAAACATGTTTAAATAACTTTAAAATTATTGTATTGCATTATTGAAAATAAGTTTGGCGGCTTTAATTGCGCACAAGGAAATTCCACTTCACGTATCGACCCTAATAGTAAAGAGGCCCAATTGTCTAGGATAGTCAAAAGGGGTGAGAGCAGCATCGTCAGCCAGGTAAAGACTAAGAATGAAAGACTCAGGAAGGCAAGAGGCCGGGATAAGTGTCGACGACTTCTTCGGCTAGCACTGAAGATCCACTCGAGCTCCGGAATCGATGTCTCATGAACGGTGTGCAACGAATCGCTCGCGGAAGCCGAGTGTCGAGGGTCGCGAACTCATCCCCAGCCACTTGATTTCCTTCCCTTCCTTCGCTTTTGACTTCTCTTATCCGATACTATTAGATTTGCAATGTGGTGCTATGCTACTCGAGCTATTTGAATAATCTTTGTTTCTCTTGTGGCCTCGATATAGGTGATATAGTAGCATTCATTGCATCGACAAGTTCGCTATTTATCCAAGCGCCATTCGGCATGTCAGACGTTACTGGGCTTAATCGGCGAGGGAAGAGAAAATTTCTAACTGACGATGATACACAACATTTGTTAAATTAATAAGAAAAGCGTAACATTTTTTCTAAACACAATCTGGCTGCAATGGTGGCTCAACTATGGCTTTATACTTGATAATGAAATGCAAAACTATGAATAATAATAATATCAAATGTAATATAAATTTAAATTTGAAAAATTAGCATTTCCGCATTATTAATACGCAATATCTCTTAAATAGAATTTAAATACAGATTTTTATCGTGAAGAGTACACGCCGATCGAACTGCAAACCTTTCACGTCCATTATGATTTCCCTTCCTTACAAGAACACCGCTCTAATTTTACGCTTCAATCGTTGTCCAATCGCCCATATTGTTAAGATGAATAATTATTCCTTAGATAAAAATAAATTCCAGTCGTTTATGAATTTAAATAATAACTGAACAATTAGATTTGCTATTACGCACACGTACACAAGCTCGGATATATACATAATTACTTTGTGTGGATGTGTGTGCGCGCGCGCGCGTTTGTTACTAAGCATGCTTGTGTAAATTACGTATTTATATATAGATAAATAAATTGCTCTGCTATAGTCAATGAACTTGAAAGCGTCTGGAACCCCTCAGTAAGCCACAGGGAGTTGGCTTTAGAGTTTTATGAATATTATTTTTCAGCGGCAGATGTCTTTTCCGATAAAACGTCATTACTGCCGACATAATTAATGATGTCTTTAGACAAGTTGAGGAGAAAAGGCGAGTGCAAGAAGAAGAAAGAGGAACATAGGGGAAGGAGAAATATGAGGAGGGTAGGTCCTATCAGATAAGAAACTGGGAAAGCGTCACGACAAGATTCGCGCGGCCCTTATTCTATTTCTATCTATCTTTGTAAATGGCGCTATCAATGAGTTTATCATCAGTTCTCTCTCTCTCTCTCTCTCTCTCTTTCATATTTACCTTCTTCTTTAGTCGAGTTTATTTTCTTATATTATGGATTTCTCGATATCTTCTACATAAAATTTTTTAACCATTATAAAATTAACATGCATTTACAAAACATTCAGATTTTATTAATAAAATCTAGAATTTTTAAACTATGTTTAATAAAATATTTTTCACAAATACAGTTTCTCAAAATCTTTAATCCCAAAAATGATACACAGTTTGATATTGCATTAATATTAACATTACATTACTACATTATTACCATGTATCAATGTACTTAGCAACTTGGATAGACCATATAATATTCAACCAACATATCTGTTAAGATATTGTAACAATTTATACTTTTCAATTCATTAAATTTTGTACACTTTATTGAGCAAACTGTTTGAGCACTCGTGCAGGTACTATTTAAATATTTCGTTTAGAATACTTTTTAAAGAATACAAATATAATCTAATGATGCTCAATACAGACAAAATTAGTAATCATTAGTAGAAACATAAAAAATGATTAAATAATCATTATTATTACATTGAATAAAAAAAAAAATTTTTTCTGTCATCCTTCTATCTTTCTAGACTTATTTTCTACTCCCACCACAAAAGTGCAGTACTGGACACAATAATAACGCATAAATGACAATATATGTATAAATTGTACAAGAATGACTAAATAATTTTAAGTAAGGAAACGGAAAATAGCGAAATCGCACGATCATATTGATATTCGAAAATTCGTGAGCCATATTTGGATAAGGAAGGGAGAGGCCGTCATTAATATCACTTACCACCGCTGGAGTTGTAGGTCTTGTCGAGCCCATTTTCAACATCTCACGTGAGTATCTCTGTATAGGAAAAAAAGAAAGACAGACAGAAAGAAGGAGAGAGAGAGTAACTACGACGAATAAGGAAGATAGAAGTAAGAAAAATGTGAATCTTTATTTTAATAGAAGTTTCGTATATTAGGCAGCAGACACTTTGTATCAACTTGGATACTACCTTCTCTTTGCCCCCCATACGCAACTCTCGTATGATAGAGTGAATTTTAAACATTATTATTTTCGATGTAATTATTTCACTACATGCTCAATTGATCCTAATAATTTTATAATATAAATATTAAGCTGGCATAAATTGTCATTTTTTTCAATATTTCATGTAGTTACTGATAATTATCTATTTATATATTGTATATAATTATCATTACATTGTTTTTAGGCATATTTAAAAATAAAACAAAAATTAAATATAAAATAATAATATTTGTATAAGATACAATTATATGTAAATTAATTAAACTTCCTAAGAAAGTCAAATCAATTACGTAATTCTACTATATGGAAAACTATTTAAATTATTAAGAGTTCAAATAAGGTGAAATAAATAAAAAAATTGTTAACAAAAAAAAAACAAATAAAACTACATATTATCTTTATTATTCGTTCTTTTAGATGAATTTATGAAAGAAAATTAAATATGAAAGTAATTTATGAACATGAAATTCATGTAATGTAGCTTTTACAAAGATACGCATTTAATAAAGAAAGCAATTTTATTAAGATAACATCGTTGGTAAAATCCAGTTTACAATTGAGTACAAATTCACTCTATAAAGTCTTATTAAAACACTTGGCTTGTAAAAAATATATCAACAATTCAGTAATAACATACGTAAATTTAAAATGACTTTTATTTTTACTTGAAATAATAATTGTCTAAAAAACAGAGTCAAAACAAGGAACATGCAAGATAAAATATGAATATATATATATTATATATATATATATATATATATATGCTTATTTAAAATTTAATCAAAAACAAAATTTTATTATATTTCTTTTTGAAGTAGATTAAATTTGGGTTCTTATGATTTTATGAATTTTCGTTACGTTTTAATTAGCGAGTAAATTATAAAATTTTAAAATATCACAACTTCCTGCAATATTAATAATTGAATGCGTTCATTGCAATATGTGTGAGTCTTGTACAGATAGGCGTGCACTTGTGCCTGCGTATATATCTGTATCTATTATTAGTGCTAAAGAAATTCCTGAATCAAGTAATAATTAATTGATTATAATATAACTTTATCTAAATTTTACCTTCGCGAAATTTTATTGGAATTTAAATTTTTCTGTACGGTTATTACTTCTTATGTATTGTTCTTCCTGCTGCGAACATCGAGCGTATGATCTTACATAAAATCGTAATTCAAAAATTTATTTTCCCTTTAAAACACGCCTGACGTAATGAGGAAATCCTGGCAGCTTCAGTTTCAGCAGAGATTTAATTAGCCGTAGTTGATACAACGAAACGTCATAAATAACTGGCGAGCGTAATCTGGCAGTGCGGTGCGTGGCGATCCGTCGGCGGAATTCAGGGAGCCCGGATGGATTAGCATAAACAAATCATCAGGATTTAGAAAGCCGAGGCGAATGCTCAACGAGAAGGTCTTCCCGTCGTGTCAAAGGAGATGCTCGATTAATAATCCCAAAATCACAAAATTAATCAAAGCTCCGCGCGCGAACGCTTGCTTTTGAGCGACGCGGCAACAGTTGCTTCATTATTATTTCGTTATTACTTTAGTAGTTTATTATCTTTCCCTCCTGCCACTGTCTCTCTACCTCCAGTCACTACCATTGGCCGATGTCATTGTTTAATCATTTTCAGACTACTATTTAAATAGACATACAAACACTTATTTCATAATATTACTCCAATTCGTATTCAGCTAGATCGGATATACACTTCTTAAATTTATTTATGATATATAAAACAGTTTCTATAATAAAACAAGGTGGAAGTTTTATATAATATTCACAATATCCTGAATTGAAAGATATAAATCAACAGTCGCAAATTATTATTTACTTTTTTCTAAAGCTAATCTAATACCATATAAGTTAGTAGCATGGATAATCATGTTTGCTTTAATACTGACTTCAATAAGACTTTTTTAGATGTAAGGTTTAATTTCTATTACTTTCAAATATTTATTTGCAACGTATTAAAAATCTCATAGTCATCTGGCTTACTAAATTTAAGTACCTTGACAAAAGAATAATTGAGCAGGAGCGGAAGGAGGAAGGGAAAGCCAAATTCATGGGGTGGAGTTCGATGAATTTCGGCAAAGGCGTCCCATCACCGTTATCCGGTAGCTGAGGATCATTGGCCATCGCCGCGGGCACATCCGGTCGGGGGTGCGAAATCCAAAGCGGCGTCGATGTCGTCGCGGCCTCGATAAATCAGTATTAAGCGTCGCGCACGTCAAGTTTCCGCTTGACTGTGGCTCGCGGGACTTGACGCACTAATGCCCGCATGATTTGTGCCCCGTGGAGGAAGAGCGCGAGTGAGCCTCTCGGCTAACACTCTCGGTACACCAAACATTGCGACTCTCGCTTCCCTCTTTCTCTTAGCCAGGGCACCGAGCACCAAATCACAGAGAGAAATGAGGGGGAGGGGGGAGGGGGTGTTTCTATGTTAGCGCGCGCGTGTGTATGTGCGCGCGCACTTGTGTATAAGAGTGGGACGACGCGAGGGAGAGGGAATCGCTCTCTGATCCTAACCACTTGTCAGTTTCCGCGACGCAGATCATCGTCGCGACACGGCCGTCCATCATTCTGGGATTAAATCATTCCGAGTGTATAGCGCCGTGTCTCTATCGCCCTCGTTCTCTGTTAAAATACTTTGTGCACCCGCTCGACATGAGCTTGACTGCCGCCACTTTTTTGCGGCCTCTTTAAATGCTACGTTGGTGAGTCACTTTTTGCTATGAAGTTTGCATGTCTCACAAAAGGGACTTTCCTAGTGGATCGACATCGACTAACTTGTCTCCAAGTGAGTCAATATCCCTTCGATTCCCTTCGATTCGTTCATTTATTCTTGATATTGGAATGTGCGAGTCGAATTGATGCGAGAATTCCCATTAAACATATCACTGAATTAGAATTATCATTATCATACTTTGATACGCAGATCGTATTTTACTAATGATATCAAAAAGCGAATTGTAGAGCGATTCTTATAACCCTCAAAATCCAATAAAAAAGCGAATCACAAAGTGTATAGGAAGCAAGTGGCCTCGTACAATAAGAACCTATCGGTATCGTGAGGTTCAATGTTCCTCAAAAAGTAACCAGCGTCCGTAGAAGATCCCCCATCCACAAGAATTTATAGAGTGACAAATGCAGTAGCACTGCATCAATAGAATAAAAGCCGCCAACACCGCAAGCATCGGCGTTCTCACTTCCCCCAAGCCATTAGTACAAAAGGTAAATTAATTCCCGCCCAGGTTTATTGGGTGTCCGCGGGTGGTAGCAAAGGGTAAAAACGCGTACAAGCGAAAGACAAAGTCAAGCTTCATAGGCACCGAAGCGTACTGTACGAAAATGGACACTTTGAATGGGAGAGCGAGCGTTATTTCCAATGGTGATGGTTGGCGAAGAGCTGGGGGGGAGGGGCTATATTTACCCGGCCGCGCTCCCGTCAGCCGGACAAACGCGTATTGTGATTTCGAGCCTTTGACCGGTTCGACGGGCGGGGGTTGTGAAAGGGTACGGACGAGCGGTCAGCTTGAATATTCATGCGGCGCGGCCGGGGGGGGGGGAGATTTCCCGTTAGAATCGGACTTGTTGCGACTGACACTGATGTAAACCTTTGTTTGCCCGCGCCAACCCTCTTCTGCTCACCTTTTTCTCCGCGTCGATTCAATGCTCCTGCAACTTCGAGCTTTAAAGACTTTAAGCGCTGGACTGTCGATTGACCTCTGCATCACTGATTTAGTAGCTTCCAACCTCCTCCTCGCAATCGCCCACTCATCTCTCTTTGCTCCTCTCTCCCAGACTACTCTCCCTCAGCGGTGGAATAGTAGAATATCAAAATATATTACTCCCGGTCTTTCGAAAAAGCATTTTATGGAAATCGTGTAACTCTCAATGCAAAATGAGGTAATGAAATCGTACTTTTGTCGACGAAAAAGCCATCCAAGTTGTTTACGTGTCACCTTTTAATTAAATTATTCGTCAATTATTTTCGCGATGCGTCGTCGAAAACGCGTTAACTGAAGTAATTAATGAATATATACAGATTTCCTTATCACCATCTTTTATTTCATTATTTGTGAACGATTCTAAGACACGATACATTAAAAAACACGATGAGGTAACTTTACTGTTGTTTACAACATTGTGGTATAATTAATATTAATTAACTGCAACGACAAAAACAACATTAACAATGTCGAAAACGACAACATTAATATTTAAATTAATGAAAGATCAAATCTTAAAAAAAAAGACCTTATCTTGACTTTCTAAGGATCTAGCCATAGTATTTAATATTAAATTAGCGCTCTTTTAGCAAGCATTTATCTTCTCATTTCTGCATCACATTCCGACATTCAGATCTTTCCTAAATAATTATTCTCAAAATAGCTAATATCACTTATATCTCTATATTAATAAACATTAATGCTAATTCCCTCGTTTGAAAATAGAATTAAATTTTAGCCATGTACGTAACGAATATATGAAATCATACCTTTCGAGTTGTTTGACGATGTCCTCATAGGCTGCTCGACAGTTGTCCCAAACGCCAGCCCTAAAATAAATAATTTTACAAATTTAATATACAAATTAAATATAATAAATACCAATTTAATAAAAAAAAATGAATCATTTGTTAAAAATAAATGTATCTTTTTTAATAGATAGATAAGGACAAATTTTAATTTAAAATCTAATAAACTCATATTTTAATGAAGCATCATTACAGATATAGCAAATTTAACAAAGAGAGCTCGTTTTTAAATACATTTTACATTATTTGCTTATTCATAGATTAAATTTAATTAATGCTTGTATAGGCAACCTTTGACAATTCATCCTAAAATCATGGGTAAATAATAATTGTTGGTCTTTCATTAGCCAACCAAGCAAGAAAAAAGCATATTAAATATACTTCGCTTGATTAGTGGACTAGTGATTAGCATTTATTGCGATGGAAGGAGACAGGCGTCGACATGCGAGTGATGCAAAAAAAAATAGAGGTAGGAAATAGCGTAGCTGAAAACGAATGGGGGAAGCCGACTTGATTAAGACTCTTTTTGACATTTGGTTCTCTCTCTCTCTCTCTCTCTCTCTCTCTCTCTCTCTCGTTCTCTCACTATTCTCGGTGTCCTTTGACTCGATTGACTTTGAAGTCGTTGGCACTGATTAAAAAAGAAAATGGCCTGCGTAGACACTGCTTAAGTGGACAAACAGCGGGACTGCGATATCGTGCACAGCCGGAAATTCAGCCTCTCCTTTTTCATTTCAATCGTACCATCTCAAAAGAAAGCTTTTCTTTTTTAATTCTTTGCGTAAGAAAAGGATTCATGTTCTTCCTAGGGTTGACGTTGCGACGTCAAATGAAGACAGGAAATTAGCTCACTACCATCTTCAAGATCATTTAATTTGATGCTAATAATTATAAAGTATACCAAGCAAAATGTCTGTTTAGACAATCTTACAGTTTCAATTAAAATATTATGTGATAGATTTATTTAATTATTAACTGATTCATTTTTTTATTATGTTTTGATGGTTGTTTAAGCAAATTTGTATATTATAGAAATATATTGAGATATATTATACGAAGTATAATGATATTCAAGTAATATGCGTATAATGCATATAATACACGAATGCATTCTTGTCGTTAATTAAGTTGTATGTAATTGAAGTAAATTATTAAGAAATTGTAAAATTCATATCAAAGAATATTTAATTAATATTTTCTGATTAGTGTATTTGGAGCAATTATTAGGTTTATAATGTAGGCTTTAAGAAAAAATGGTTATGTTTAACAAACCATAACTAGGACAATCAGTAAAAGGAGAAACAAAAAAAAGTTGTATTATAAACAAGTTCCAAAAGAGAAATTGAAAGAAAAGAAAGTAATGACGTATAAAAAGACAGAAGCAACGATGAGCCAGGAAAAGATGTCCGTAGCTGACGTATCGATGAAAGACACTATGGGGTTGCGCTGAATTAATCGTATTCCGGTGTTTGTCATAGCACC
>NW_011948434.1:2334773-2336019 GCF_000503995.2 Ceratosolen solmsi marchali
GTCATAGCCCCCCCCCCCCCCCAATATAATCCGTCTTACATTCTGATATGTCTCTCTCACTCTCTCTTTTAATGATACACACAATCTCCTTCGTTTATCTCTCTGTCTCTTTTTCTTTCTCTCTCATTCTCGTTCTCTGTCTGTCTGTCTGTCTCTCTCTCTCTCTCTCTCTCTCTCTCTCTCTCTGTCACTCATTCAATTTCACTGGCTGCCTTTTTTACTTCACTGATACGATAGATTTGCATTTTAATTAAAAGCAAAGCGTTGAAATCATAATGCGAAGCGTACGGTGCCGCCTTCTTCGCATCATTATGTATATGCGTAGAACTCGATCACTCCTTTCTCTCTATCTCTGTTGCTCTTTATATGTCAGACTTCCTGCTCCTGGCGTAAAAACTCTTCGAGCTCTTATCAATTTTCTCTGAACTAACGTGCATTAGCTTCCCAACAACGTTGTACATATACTTTTTTATCTTATTTTATACTTTTTGTCACAACGTGACTGAAATTTTCATTTTTCAATTCTCTGTGATGAAAGATTCATATTTGATGTATGAAATAGTTGAGTTTTTAATTCTAATAGTAGAAATTTATAAATTCAGAAACATATTCTTTTTGTGTTTAATGTTAAAGTTTAAGTATTTATTGTCAATTGTTATTTTACTCTTTCTCTTTCTCTCTCATTACTTTTCTTTTTTATCCTATATATTTAATATCTTTATACACTAATCGTGTAGTAACAGTAAAACTTTGTGTAAATAAAATTTTTAACGAATTGTGATATTAAATAGTGAATTAAGATTCGATCCAATTATATAATTAATATATTGAATATTTCCTCACAGAGGTATATACGTATTAATTCAGCTTAAGATTATTAAAATAATTAAAAATCGTGAATAAATTATAAGACTAATTTAATGTACTAATTATAATTGACACGCAAAATTAAGTAGTTAATGTATTTGCTAAAATGCTATTCAATTATGATATGTAAGAGTATCCTGTTATTGTTCGTGTTGTTATTAATATTATTGTGCTGCTTTATATTTAATTTAAGAAAGTTTTTCATAATTGTTATATCAATATTTTTAGCAATCTCAAGTAAAATACGTCTTTACTGCTTTCTAAAGCTTCCGTATAAGTTTGAAGAATCGAAGGACGAAGGTAAGGGAAAGTGACAAAGATCCTGGCAATGGGGAGGGCCAACAGACTAATCCAGGCATTTGTTAACGCGTTTCTAATA
>NW_011948434.1:2336029-2354717 GCF_000503995.2 Ceratosolen solmsi marchali
CGTTAAGCTCTGAAGCTTCATGAACCGTGGGTCGAGTAATTGCTTTAAGTTCTTGCAGAAATCGTAGTCCCGATTTCATTTAAACTTATCTCATCTTAAGCCGCTTATTACTCCGCAAACAAATAATTTTTAGCATTTTATCTCTTTATTCGCTTATTTTATAATAAACTGCTTTAGAAAATGAAACATATAAGTAATAGATATGATTAATATATAAAACATAGATATAAAACATAGAATGCAAACCCAGTAAAAATAATATAAATATAAAATAAAATGGTTATGTTAAATGTATAATAAATGTTATTATTCCTAAATAATATTTTATTACAAACGATTTTGGTCTAGCGCATATTAATGAATCTAAACGCTATATATTCACAATCTTTGCGTAAAAGTTTAATTTACATTATAGTCTTGACAATGATATTATATAGAACTTAGTGAAACATTTGATATTGCAAATAATTTATGTTTAATAATTAATTATTAAGAATTTTATATCTACATTAGGTAAAACCTATAATTTCCTTTATCGCAACGAAATATAAATTAGTTTTTTTATTAAATTTAACTAAATTGAATAATGTTTTCTATTATAAATATCTAAGCAGACAGTTACGTTGAAAACATAAAAGTAAGCAGAAAACTATGTATCTTTCAATACGCTGCAAAGCCAATATTAAAATTGAAAGTTTTGGCATCTCCAAAGTAAGCGGAAGAAACGGAAGTAACAACAGCACGCAGGCTTGGTATTGGGAAAGTCGTCGTACATTAATGCTGGAAGACTGAAGATAGTTGAGCAAGGAATGATAAGTGAAGTAAAAGTCGCAGGATTCCTCCATTAGCCTAAGGATTACAGAGAGAAATGGACGCGAATCGGAGGCGAGGGTCCCGAGAGTTCGAGACTTAGAAATCGAAGGGCAAAGAGCGTAACCCAAGCTTTGAAACGCGCCAAGCGACTGGACAGAATCGAGTCGCAAATGAAACGGACTCGAGGCGGAGACGAAGACACTCCCGCCGGATTTCCACGGCTTCGTCGTTGCTAAATCCTCTTAATATTGTATTCTTCTGGCCTCACGGTACTCGCCTCGACCTCATACATAGGCGAACTCAAAACAAACAAATCCAATTTCGAAGACTGCGTCTTTACATCCGTGAACGAATCTGGGAGTGCGAGACTTGGCTTCGTTCTCGGGACATCAGCCAATGGCCAAGGGAGTTGATATGCCCTAAAACAAGATTCTTCGTCAACGATCCAGATTCACGCTATTCGCTACTCTTCCTTCTCCCTGAATTCGACTCGCGGACCACTTTTCAACTTATGAACTTTGTAACATCGAAAAAAGGCTTTTTACAATAATTTTTTAGAAATACTGTTACTTCTTTATTCAACCAATAAAGCTCTTTTTCAAGTGATCAACTTTTCAAAATTGCTGATTAAAAATGTAAAATTTCGAATTATATTTCTTTTGTTTGACACGGCAAATTATACAAATTAATAAAAAGATAACTTGCACACAAATATATTTAAGAAATTTATTAAGCAAAATATATATTAGCCGTAAAGATATTTAATCTTATAAGAACATCTTAAAAATGTTTATGACAACGAATACTTTCTTATTCTCCTAATTTATATACTTTAAAGGTCAATGTAAATTATATGCACAATCCTATACCTGCAGATAATGACGCATAAACGATTGCCGTAAATCACGTCTAAAACATTATACATAGCTCACTGCGTTTGATTTTAATCAATAAATAGAATACTCCTCACTGACTTTCAATTTAGTTGAACCAAACTTATTTTGAATTTAAACCTATACATTGACTAATAGTAGAGTTTAAATACATTTGTTTTGTTCTTCCACTTGAATATCGACAAGCCTATTCAAACATTAATAACCATCCTAATAATAACATTTATTATTATGACATTATTAAATAAACAACATCAATTAAAAGATTTTGATTATTTATAGCCTAATAAAATATGTACTGTTTGTTTACAATGAGTCTTATTATTCTGTAATATTCGGAATATTTATGAAAGAGGATCTATTGGATTGTCCTAGATGCTCAAGACCAATTAAACAATAAATTTTTATAAACAATAAATTTAATTTACTGAAACTTCGCGCGTATTTTAATGAAGGTTCTAAGCCACCGAATCTTGTGAGCAATTTGTCTTTGGGTAAACGTCTCTGCAGCTTCTTGTACGATAAAAGGAAAAGCCTGGGCTACGCATGCAACGAGAAAGGTTAAGCGTCATAGAGATACGTCCCAGCGCCTCCCCTCTCTGTACTCCACAAATACATCAATTGATGACGAGGCGTGTATTATACGCGCACAATAAATTTTCAAAGCTCTGTAGGAAAGTAAAAAAGGCAAGCGGCGCAGAGAAGGAGAAGTCCGTTCGCGAGAGTTAGCAAAACTAACAATAATCAGTCGCGAATGGTGGCGACGGTGGCAAGGGGTGGAACAGGTGATAAATGATGTTAAGGGGATTCTAGATAGAGAGGAAACACAAAAAGGAAGACATAGACGAAAAGCGTAAGAGTACGGTACTCACCTCGCGAGCGCCTCGATGTTGGTCATGTTGTGGTTTACCTTGAGGCCCTGCTCGGCAGCCCTCGCCTGGGCCTGAGCCTGTAGGTGATGAGGCAGACTCGCCGGGGACAGGATCGCCGTGTGACCGGCACCTGGGTGGCCGCCCAACTGCATGAACTGCATGTGGCTCAGATGCGTCGGTGGATGATTGTAACCGTTCGCCAGCAGCGGCGATTTCTCCAGTCGCGGCACTTCTGCGATGAACAAAAGCAAACAGCCGTCATTAGAGCTCTCCTCTTATGCTATACCACCATACTTTCCCGATTATCTTCCTCGATTGTTGAACCTTTTCGTAAGTCCTTCCCCTGACTTTCATGTCGAAGGGCAAACCTTTTCCATTTCTCGTGCCTTCCATTATATGGCAGCCGAGCCAAATGATGGCCCTGCTTTTCTTTAATAAGAGTCCTGATGGGCTTTTGTTGTAAACATACCCAATTCACACGACTCGTAATCTGCTCGCTTCTAAATATCGGTTATGTAAGCCCAAGGGATGCTTTGTACTGAGTTGCACAATTTCCGCGTACAAATAGCGTACGAATAGGGCAAGAACAGTGTGATAGCCATGTGATTGCAATCACGGGCACTGGTCGCTAGACACGGGCCGGTAAAAGGGAAAATTTTCTATGACAGCATTTTTTAAATACTGTTTATCGATATTTATGTTTAATTTTCGTCAGAAGAAGTTCTGACTTACGTAAAAACTATTTAATAACTATATTGCTTTAGATGCCATTTGTATACTCGCAAATCCAATAAAAAGCTTAATTATTTTAAATAGGGTGTAAGAGAGTTGACAAAGTAACAAATAACACTCGCCATTGCATGTACTCTAATTCAATAGACACTTCTCTAAGCGAATAAATGTACACCCGTAAATCACTCTCGATCGTAAAGATTGCGATAAAGAAATGCAAGCTCGCGCTAAATCGAGCCAATGCTAAATACGAACGTCTTAGCGAAGGAGCCAATCAGTCTTGGATTCGACGGCAGATTAAAGTTGGAATTCCGTCGTTCCACGTGGACAAATATTGGTAAAACTCGACGTCTTTGGACTTGAGCCATGAATTTCAACGATCGGAACGCGGGAGTGATCTCAAGGGTGAATGGCGCGAATCTACGATTCCCGACTTAGTATAGAGGGAGATAAGGTTACGATGTACGTGTACAAATAACGAGCGAGGCGATAATGTATGCGCGCTCACGTTAGGCATCTCCAGATCGATGTGAGCAACTTTAGTAGGAAATTGAAAGCCCGTGATTTGTCAAGTCCTCGAAGCCTCATCCAGTTTGTTTATAATTTCAAAGGCTTCTCTCACATCTTCGCACACTCGCTGTATTTTTGTTATTCGATGTCACAACTCCATTTATGATTACTTTTCATTTATTATTCGAACACGGTGTGCCCGAGTCTTATATTGTTGACAGCGCGATATTTGTTATGGCTCTAATAAATACATCGCTTTTAATTATTCTTTAATCTTTAAAGAGTTAAATAAAAGTAATTAAATAACATAATTCCAAACAAGTTGAAGATTCTTTCATTACTTCCATCCCGACTGACGCACGGTAATGTATTCTTTATCACATATAAAGTACACAACCATGTATTACATTACTTTTATTACAGCCATCACATTCAGCATAATGATAATATTGCATTTCGAGAATAAAAAACGGCGCAACTTGTTTTAATCAGCGTAGCGGGATCAGTACCAGGAAACGTTTTGCATATAAATGCTAATCGGCGATTTGATATAAAAGCCCGCTGAAATAGCGAAATCCGAAAGCCCACGGCTAAAAGACGCATCAGAATACGATGCCTATGTGGGGAAGGGGGGTCGAGCAGGCGCCCTTATAATTAGCAAACAGAAAACGTATGCGCAGGCGCGTGGTCAGACGAGTCCTACCGAAAATGGAGAAGAGAAAGGATCGCGCACTCGCTCGCGCTCGTTATAGCGCTTGGCCCTTTTTTTCGACAAATCATTACGAGTGAGAACTCGACGGTACGTGATATATGACGACAACCGCGTGAACACCGACAATTGTCATTTTGTCGGGATCCTCACACACTAAGCGCGTCATGAGGGAGAAGAAGACGAGAACGCGTGGAGTTTGAAGAAGCCCAGCCTCGAATTCGCGGCTTTAATAATCTAAAAGTAGAGACTTCGTAGGGCGAAGCGGCAAAAGTAGGAGAGAGTGAGAGGATTAGCTAGCGGTCAGCCGGGCTAGTGGCGGAGGGGCGGGGAGGGCCGAACGCTATACAGAGAGAAGAGGTGCCTATTCATTACAAATTATCTAAATGGCAGTGATTTTGGGGCCGCGCGCGCCCGAGCCCATCTTGACGAGTAAGTGGCGGGTTCCAATTCTCCGCTCTCTTTTCTCTCTTTCCAGACAATCCTTGTCTGCGCCATCGCGTCTCATCCTCTCGCGCGCGCTTCTTCTTCACCGGAGAACCACTGGCGCGTTCCTTGCAAGACGCTTGTGACTGGGCCCTAAAATTGGACTTATTACAACTTATAGAGCACGATTTGAACGTTCGGCTCAATAACATACATTATCTCCAATCCATATGATTTAATGAAATCCCTCTAAACTCTCCACTTATGGTTTTAGTCCTTCGCGCGCCTTACTCTCCTCTTCGTCTATCATTTCTCCCTCTCTATACCTCGCCCCTCTTGCTCACTCACTCTCTCTCTCATGTTAGTCGGTACATGAAATCTTACATCTCTACATTTCTCTGTCTCGCCGTCTTCGAAGTGCATTCGCTCTTACACGTCATTTTGTTATGCCTTGAATCAACGGACACGTATTTCTCATTGGTAATGCGATCGATTTTCTTGCGCGCCTACGTCGCTTCAAGTATTATTGAACGTTTATACCAGAATCATTATGATTTGTAGTGCGCAACTATAATATTCCACTCTTTTGTAGTTACACTATTATTCTCTGTAAATGCGATTAATTTATCAAAATTTTTATACTTTTTAACAGCTGTAGGCGTTATTTCGGAAAAAATATTGCAAACCATCGTTTTATAAATACTTTTTTTTTAATCAATTTTATCATAATCTCATATTTCCTATCTTATATATTTTTTAGATTACTGATTGAACTTTATAAATATTGATAAATGCACAAATGACAATATTATTAATTTAACACTAATAATGAATAAAATTTTTATTCAAATATTATTATCGATCTCCTTGATATAGTCAATCCTATGAAATGCATTAACAATTTTCATCGATTGTACGAATGTATATTTAAACATTTTGTACTTGCTTTTTATTACCCTATCTGTCTCATTCCTCCGATTTAGCATATAACATTCAAGTTTAATTTAATACAGGAAATAAAATATAATGATTTCAAGTATTGTGAACTAAAGATTCCATAGATGCCTAAGAATCCATAAATTTTAAATCTTACATCGGAGTCTTGTCATTATTGTCGCTTTTATGAAACCAAGCCATGCAAATTGTAAGCTCGCAGATACGAGCACATTGCTAATATAATACTAACACGATGCACAACCATCTAATCGAGCCATCTTTTTTTGGATAGTCCGCCATGCTTGCAAAGTAATTCCGAACTACACGTACAGTGTACACGAAAAGACGGCAGCCGATCGGATCTCAGAGCAGCTGCCGCTTGATCTCCGCGTTGCGTGTGCACCGCAGATGATTTCATTCCTGAGGAGGAGAAAGGAGTAGAAAGGAGTTCGGCAAGATTTTCACTTTTATTTCTGAGTTATTATCGCGGCGTGCTTCTGTTACTTTGAGTTGCAAAATATAGAATACAAAGCTCCTCATTTCCAAATAATCTACACGAAACACTATAAAATAATCAATCCTGTATTTAATATTTAATCTTGTCAGGCTCCTGTTTATAGATTAATTGAAAATTTCATAAAATTTTCCATTTTTTTTACACGCAATGCTTCAATATTTTGTTAACCCAATAAATTTTCTATTATACTTTTGAAAGCAGTTAAGAACTATAGCATGAAATGGCGCTATTTGTCTCGAAGGACAAAGGATTTAAAAATTCTTTGTCGGATTATATATAGATCTTTATCAGAACATATATCTAATAGTTTAATTTAATAGTTAATAATTAACTGATTTAAGAAATTATACTTACTATTTACGCAACTAAAATTTTGATAAAACTATTTTCTATAAATTTACGGTTTTGGAAATTACTTGTCTATTCTTTAATGAGAATATTTGTACGGCATCCAAGAATGTTAATTAAATATATGTAAAATTTTAAATTTCAACATTTTCTCAAATAAATTGGTAAATTCATTGCATCTGTTACTTAATCGTGATATTATAAATTTATAGAAGCTTCGTAAAAAATACATATTTTAATTTTATTGCATTGATTCCATAAAATAATCTGTATGATATCCACTATCATTTATTCATTAAAATTTGAAATAATTTAATAATTTCAAGTATTTAATATTGACAACTTTTTATGATAAATGCACTCGCTAATTGTGTAAATAATATTGATAAAGGAACTCGTATTATTTCATTCTTGTGTTTACTCATGCTCACGTTACAAAGGAAATATAAATGAATGTTCAGATTAATACAACAATAAAAACGGAATGACACACTTGTCATGCTACAATTTTTACCACGAAGTCTTCCCTCGTCACTCCACTAAATGATATTTCTAAATTAATAACACTCATCATATGCGAGTCCATAAAAATTCTTTTTCTCTTTTGCGCTCAATCCTCAAAAATGGCCTCATAAATGAACAAAAAAGAGAAGAAGAGTACGTGAATGTAAAGGATTTCCATTTAACCTAATCAGTCGAGTATCTGCATATAAACGACGGTCCGACTCACGGTTATTGCGCGTCGGTTCCTCCATTTGCATTTGATAATATAAAGAAAAGAAGGGGACGGACCAAGTGGGTTAAAAGCAGGCGCGTGACTTTGATTTTGACGTGTGCGTTGGGCCGCGAGAATTGCCGCGACGATAAAACACAATTTGGCCCTAAAGAGCTGATTTTCGGGGGCTCCATCAACGTGCGAACGCCGCTCTTTTGATTGTCCGCTGCGATTACTCAGCCGTTCGTTCATCTCTACAAGCACACACCTACATACTCTGGACTCCTCACCGCCTCACCCCCGCGAATCCGCTGCACTATCTCATTCTCTCTCTTACTGTCTCGCATAAGTTCTCCATGCTGTATATTGCTGATGAGGTGACAACCCGTAATTATACAGGCCCAGACTCTTTCTGTCTGAGGCTGAGCGACTGCAGTAGCATGCAACATAGGAATAGAGTGCGAGAGAGAGAGAGAGAGAGAGAGAGAAAGAATGGATGAAAACACTTAGATTCTGAATTCCGAAACAATATGAGATTCATTTGCATTCTTTTACTTTATGTTTAAATTTCTCTTATTAGAAAAAATAAATGAAAGAATAAATTCAAACCAATTATAACCATCTAAATTACTACTTCGAATACATTTTATATTTTTTCTACTTTAGTGGGCAATATCCGTAATTTTTATGTATGTAGTTTAATTATTTTATAGTTAAAAATATTATTTTATTTATTTCGTAATAAAATCATTACATTAAGCAAACTTCAAAAATATACAATATTATATCAAATTGATTTATGAAAAATACTTCAAATTGAACTATTTATTATTATTTTATTCCCACGATGGTTTAATAATTTTTAAACTACTTAGAAGCAGATAAAATTGCATTAATTATTTCAGAAAGGAACTTTAAATTGTTTTTGATACATTTTATAGAATATAAAAATAACAATTTATGTAGGAATTGGTTTAACATGTATCTAAAAATGATGATTTGGCAAATTTAAATAAAATGTTTATATTACCTAAACCGAATCGATAAGCTAGATGATTTAGGTCCCTTTCTGAAACAAAATTGAAAACGTTTCGTTATTTTTCATGAAACAACGGAACAATTGTAATAAAGTCACAATAACTTAACAATATAAATATATTTTATTTTCGATGCCGTATTTATTTTTACAGAAAATTAGGAAAGAAAAACTTTTTATTTTATTCATTTAAGTAAACTATTAATAAAATTTAAATACAAAAAATGCTGTAATTTAATTCTGTTTTAAAACTTTTTCCATCTTTAATTATGATTTCAATTAATAAAAAGTAACTATTATTCACAAAATTATATAGTTATTCACGAAAATTAGTTGCATAAAGATAGTTTTACAAAACTTTCTTAAAAAAATTTTTCAATAATTTTAGTACTGTAGAGAATACCATCATTAAAAAAATGTCATATCTAATAAAATTCATGGAATCACTTTCTTTCTTTATAATTTATGAAGCTCTTATATTTATTCGTCATAATACCTAAGTCATTGCAATAGTAAGATGAGACAAGAAAATCTACTCTTTACTGTTTGAATATCAAATTTTATATTTGTATATGTAGTATAACTATATACTAAGGCGTAAGTTTCAAAACACAAATTACACAAAGCTACTAATTACATTAGTGAACAATAAAGCATTTCTCGTAAAATTTATTTTATAAAAAAGTGCTATGATTTTGGACAAAAAATATATTGCTTTACTTCGATTCCAGGAAAATCGAAAATCTGATCGCATTTGAATCGTGAATTTTTTATTGTTATGAAACAAGCAATGCATTGGTAAAAAATGAAAAAGTTCTACGGATGATGGATCGCAGAAATTGAGACTTCTACAATCTCAGTATTGATCCGCTTATTTATTAAGTACGTGTATTGATTACAGGAACCTGAAGAATTTCTGAATTAAACAAAATCCGACCCAGCTTCACTTCTCCAGTGCTGTCCACTGGACATGCACAATTGTGTTGCACCCTTACTAAAGATTCACTAACAAATTGACGCAATACCTAGTCACGTCTGGAATGGTAAAAGTAATACAACCAGGGATGGTTGAGAGATTACTCGCGATAATACAACCAGCGTCCGTCATAAACTTGCATTTTTGTAAACTACAATCGGTTCGTGTTTGTATCTCCACTTTCTTTTTTTGCCTTCGAGTTCCATGCTCTCAGTCGCCGTTGTGATTCCTTTTTTATTGCTTTATTTTTTGTTTTTACTAACTTTAAGAAGTGGTTCGAGCTCAACCTTAAAATGTAAAGCGCACCTCTTACCTCTCGGACTGTCTTTAATTGCATATGAATGTCCGAGAGCTAAAAGTACATGAAACTTACAGGTTTTGAAGAAAAACTACCGATGCTGCGATGTTCTGCACATCAAAGTATGCAATTCTCAACAATAATTCTATTTGCGCTATTATTTATCATATAATTAAGATTATTCCGTAGCAATTAATTTGACAAAATAGCATTTGAGCAAGATCATTATAAAATAAATAATTAAAATAAGAATATTTTATATATCCATTGAAAGTATACCAATGATATATGCCCATCTTTTTCAATACTTATTTAAGCCAAATAAACTAAATACGCAGTTAATTTTGAATGCGTTATATATTTAGATATTTATGAATAAAGTTAAGTCATCAGTCTACGGATTATCAAAGCTGCTAGACTAAAGAGAAATAGAGAGAGAGAGAGAGAGAGAGAGAGAGAGAGAGAGAGAATATGTAGGTATGTATATATGTGGAAGTGCTGATGTGTGTGTCGGTGTGTGAGTGTGTGTGAGCCAGACTAAAGAAGTAGGTGGCCAAAACGGGCTTAAAAGGATTAAATTTGGCTCATCGAACCGCGAAGCGAAGGATAGAAAGGGAGAGAGAGAAAAAGAACAAGAGCTCGTGAGTGCCTTTACTGAAATTCATCGTTTGTCAGAGAACTTTACTCGAATTCGTGACTTCCGTTGAACATTCTAGACAATTCTTCTCTTTGCTCAGAATCAACCACTGCATGCACCAGTATCGAACTGAGAGAAAAAGAGAGAGAGAGAGAGAGAGAGAGAGAGAGAGAGAGATATTGACAGTGATCGGGTGGGCTGGGAAAAATGGAAAAATTGGGAAGAGGAAAGACTCAAATAGTTTCCGGGTGAATGAACCATGCTAAACAAAGGGGCTATAGCTACGTAAAATTATTTGGAAAATCTGCTCTTTGTCCCGCGTACCTGCCTGTTTTTCTTCTTAACAAACCGAGCAAAAGACGCGGGCCACCGTTACTACCAAATCTTTCACCGCAGTTCTTACATCGCCGTACAGCAAACCCATACAATGTTTCTAATCCGCAATTTATTTTATATTTTTATACCAGTATCACCTTAATATTTATTTATAGTATCGTCATAATAACAGGATGGATTATCATTACGTTGAAATAAATTTCCTAAGAAAGTGCCACTTTTTTATAACGAAGGACAATATTTCTTTAAAAAGTGGTAAAAAATTTATGAGGAAACAAATAACATAAAGATGAAAGTTGAGAATACCGCTTTTAAATCTGTAATCTTTTTTTATACAATTTCTGTTTAGATATATAATACATATGCACTAACAAGTCAATTAGTAAATATATGTGAGTATATGTATAACTAGCAAGTTAGTATTCGAGTGGAATTACAGAATTTGTTTAATTATTTGATAAAATTAATTTTAATAAATTGAATTGCTTAATATTATATTACTTTGATAAGAAAATATTATTAAGAATTAATTTTCATTATATAAGTAAATTAATATTGTAATGAAGTTAAGATGCCGAAACTGTAAATTGAGAAACTTGTCTCATAATTTATAAATGTGGTGCAATTAAAATTTACAAAATACATACTTAATTTAAATTTAGTTTTACCAAAATATTGAATTAAACACACAAATTAACAATAATGCTCTCGTTAAGATCTATAGACATAATTATTTGTTGCAATAATTATTATTGTTATTGTTACTATTTTTATTATTATGCAAGAAATAAAACAAAATTATGCAGAAGCATCCAGGGAAATGATCGATGTTCTTCATGAGCCTGTCTGTGCACTGCTGTTGCGCGCCCTCTACGTAAACACGGGAAACGGTTTCGCGCAAAAGGAATCCGGTTTTTCAAGTAATCCAGAGTCTACTACGCTTCGCCGAAGACCCAAACTTTAAGCGCCGCTGCTGACTGGAGTCTGCACTTCAAAATCTCGAGACTTCTCTCTCTTTCTTGTTCAACCCCCCTCCCATCTAGCTAACTTATCCTTTCGCGTTCCTCGTCTTTTCTATCTTTCTTTCTCTTTATCTTTCTCTCACACACTGCACTGTCCAAATTTTTTATAGTTTTTTAGTTTTTGATGCTTCAGGCTGTAGTTATACGGATTTTGTATGAAAAACTAAGAAGCATTTATTTTTTCATGCAGGACAGAAGTCAGTTTAATCTTCAAATTAGTAGTGAAACATAATGGTTTGTTATAAATGTCAAATTTATCATTTGACGATTGCTTTTTTTTAGATTCATATTTTTTGATGAGCGAAATGTGTCTAGCGGCTCTGTTTTACTTTCGATGTCATAAATTTCATTTATCTTTTATAATTATATTTTTCATTTTGTTATGGCTTATTATTCTACTCGTTATTTTTAGTCAAGTGTATTTTATTTCAAAGCATTATTATGAAATCATGATTTATTGAATTCTTGCAATTATTTTTTTTCAATCTCTTGACAAAAAAGATATTTTTGATTAGTTATATAGCTGAGTTATATAGGCTTATTGAAAAAAATCGCATAGGTTTATTGAAAAAATTCATAAATTGATATCTCTTGAATGCGTATTTAATATTTTCTAAAGCTTGTTCTATTTTAAAAATACGAACTTTGTCTATAATTTTGCATATAAATTTTATTTAATTGTGACTTTTCCCTTGAAAAATATCTCATATCGTTTGAAAATTTTTATGGTAAAATATTTAAATAGTAGTATTTATAAAAAATATATTTTATATAAAAGCATAATACAGATAAATTAATTAAATTCGAAAGCATTTAATTAGTCTATCTGTATTTAAACTCCGAAAACTTAATCTGCGAATAATAATATTTACTTTGAAATAATTATCCAACTCCTCAATCTGATTATGACAATGTAAAGACAAATTTACCCTAACTATAAACAAAACAATTTTTTTTCAACTATTTTACTCTTAGTCAGGTACTCCAGTATTTGGCTGTCCAATACGTCTATTCGTACATAAATACAGTAAAGAAGAGAGAATATATGAATACGTATTAAGACATAGATAAGGCTTACCGACGATAAACAGGAGGTTCGTCGAAAACTACCGTCAACCAAAATGAAATAAAGCAGAAACAAGCAGAAAGAAGCAACCAATCTTCTTTCAGAGTCAAAACGAACGACAATGACGCACTTTCTTCATGCTCCTTCTTTCTCCCTCTTACTCTCTTACTTTATACACATCTATATTTTATATGCATCCTTCGCATCTCGCCTATGACTTTACACACTAACACTCTGCTTCGTATTTCTGCCTGTCGTGATACTTACTCTTTAGCAATATTGTACTGTTCTACATCGCACCACCTTCTCTCCATTTCTCTCTCTCTTTCGCGAGAGACGGAAAGAACTTTGTCCGAAACATACTCTTCTTCAGTTCTTCCTCTCGTCGTGTCCGCAATATGCTCGCATATAAGGAAGAAAAGACAGTAAGTGAGAGAGAGGGGGCATAAGGGGGGAGTCAAGGGAGAGAGGAAGACGGAGAAGAGAGCGAAGGTACATCGCACGGAGGGCAGTAAACCCTTTGATATATAGTCGAAGCTTTTTAGAGTTCTGTCAGCCACGCCCACAATCAGCCTTAGTATTATTTACACTCTTCGTGCAGTTAGCCTATGCCTCCTTCTGCTCTTTTTTCTCTCCCACTCATCCTCTCTTTTATTCTTTCTCTCAATATCTCGCTTTGTCTTGCGTGCACACATTCGCGGCTTGCAACTTTGTCTTCGTCTAGGCCACTCAACAGCGAATTGTTGGTTACTGCCCTTCGTGAGCAAATATCAAGACGCCTCGACTACTCCTTCTACCTCATTGTGGTACCTTGATCATACTTTCTTCATCCTCGGACAGATGCAGCTGAATGCATCTCGCACCGACCTTACTTTCGAGTTTTGACTTTTGCACTTAGGGAATACAAAAGGCAGAAACTTTTTTCGTAATGCCTGACGTGTTGTTATAACTCCCTCACAAAAAACATTTACACAGTTATTCGATTACAAGATCTCTTTTGGTTATATGAAAGATTTACGATACTTGGGTTGCATAGCTTGGTGCTGGGATTTTAAGTCAAACAAGTTGTAATTCATAAGTATTTGACTAATGCTATATGAAGGAAATATTTAATAGAAGAATTTTATTTGTCAAAAAAAGGAAAGAACTTGTGATAAAATCAATTCTTAAAACATGTTTTACATCTCACAACTCTAAAACAATATAGTCACGCCATTTTGTAGTGGAGCGCTTGGTTTGAAAATCTTTATTGCAATCTCATTCGTAGTCGTTTCAACGTACCATGATATAAACCATATTATAACTATTTTTACATAGTTATTATATTTAGAATTTTTAAATATTCAAATCTCTAAAATATGATTTTACATAGGTAACGTTAAGATAAGACTTGCGCTGAAAAAAAGTATAAAAAACTTATAGTGTTTACATAAAGCTCATACGACAATGATAAATTGAAAACTAAAGAAGAAATATTTAAACGATACATAGACTAAAAAAATTAAGGATTCATAAAAATTCCAATCTTCCTAATATCGTAATGTCGATCATACGAAAATAAACTATATCCCAAGGGTGTATAAAACTGGAAAGGATGCATCCCTCTCCCTCTCACCTTCATACCCTCTATAATATCTCTTTATGCATTCGAGACATCTGTTACATGAAACTGCGATTTATTGTAAATGATCCGTGCAGGCCACCAGAGCAAATCTCTACCTCAAGTTTTTTTCTCTACTCGCGCACCTAATCCAATGCATAAACACAGCATTGTGCTCGAACATACACGTACACATATAAATATGTACCCCCCTCCTCTATAGTTATATTTTGTTATATTAATATCTTCCGACTGAATGATCGCTGCGTCGACAAGCAGGTATATGAGCAGGGACCGCACATTTGTAGTTCCGAACAGGAGAGGAAGAGGGAGAGTGAGAGATAAAGAGAGTGAGAGAGAGAGAGAGAGAGAGAGCGAGAGAAAGGGAGAGTGAGAGAGGAGAGGAAAGAAGCGCTGACAGACAGATTTCTCTCTGAACGCGAATGATCGTTCGGTTCTGGTGAGCGAAATACGCGCTTACCGGTTTCCTTTATCGCACAATGCCCAAGGATCTTTCTCATGTGCTGCTCTCTCACTCTCCTTTTACCTTTTTCTTATTATTATCCGTGCTCTCGCACGGAGAAATTTTTTCAGTAAGGAAGGAGCAAAAGATATGTCAGGATGTAATGCGTCGAACTGTTTTTAGGTTTTTCATTCGTGTCCTTTTTTATTTTTTTGTATCGATCAACTATCTCATATGAATTGGTAAATTCCCTGATGCGTAAAGATATGCCTTGATTCTATGCTTGTTTTTATCATTTCACAATATTGCTTAAGATTTCAAATTATAGTCATTCGGTGGTAGGATATCTGAGCATTATTTAAATTTCATTTTTATGCGATTTTATATTTCGCAAACGTAAAGATCAAAGTTTCATATAATCTATTTAATGGTTATTTGATTACTTACTGTAAAAATAATTTTTATAAGAAAAATAAATTGGTACAAACTATATAGTTTTGGCTTAATATCTATTTTATATAAAAAGCGTAAGCTTTAAATTGAGTAATAGCAATGTACAAATCTGAGTAATAATAATAAACTTAGCATATAATTTATTATTTATATTTCAATAATTAATTAACAACTTTTAACTTATTTTCTATCAAATATTAGAGAGTGCAATAAAATAATTTCCATGATAATTTAATAGCATTGGAATTGAAGCTTGAATTGCCGAATTCTATTTTAACAATAACAGTTTTCAAACTTGCTGATTCCAAATATAACACAAGAGTTCATTATTTAATATTAAATATAATCTAATACGGCGGATAAATGTATCGAATTGCCTTGTTGTAAGATTCGATCGATTGGAAATTTCATATATAATGGTTTACGATTCACTGATTCCTGGCTGAAGTATATCTATTGTAAAGATCGATGAGACCGTGTTTACTTTTAATAACTATATATTTCTGAAAAAAAAATTACCGTAACTGGCTCTCTAAAAATTTTTACATAAATGTGATATCGATGGAAATTCTTGAATCGCAGTCATAGCTAAAGACCACATTAAGATTAATGAAAAATTACTTCATGCCTAAACGCTTCTTCTATTATATATTAAAACGAAAAGAGCCGTAACGAGCCTTAGAAAGATCGTCGATGCTAAATTGCAAATGTCTAATATAATAATAATTGGTCAGAGGGCATTCATTGTGACGGGTAAGCAGTGAACGCAATAACATTAAAGAGAGCCTGGAAAAAGCCCTAGACCAGCTTTTCTCTTGTTGATTAGGATATTCTTTTTATCAGTTGTGCCTAGTTCGAATGTTATAAAGCAGATCCGCGGTTTGCAAGATGAATTACAGGTGTCGGGCATTGGGCTCGCGATACTCGCGGCTCGCTTTAAAAATTGCTAGAAGAATTTTATATACGCGACATTAGGCGACCGCTAGACGCTGAAGAGAGAAGGGTAGAACCTCTTTTTACGGCCCAAGCAGATTTTATGCGCTTATAATACGCCATATGAGTCCGACTGACGGCGATCGCGAGAGATGCGGAAAGCGCCGCCACTCGCTCGTGCCTTCCTTAATACCCATGGCGTACGAAAGCATATGCTCTCGGCCATTGTTTATCGTTTTATGTGGTAATTAAAGTAAAGAACGTGTATTCGCATAAAGGCGAGAGAGGAGAGCTTTTCTCTCTATACCCCCTCCCCCAACCCTCCATACAGCGCCCATACCTCATTCGCCGTTCCATCCCACCCCGCTCCTCCATCAACACTGCACCACTCTTGTCTCCCCTTTCCTCTACCTTCCCGCCACATCATGTCGGCCGCGCATCGCTCTTCCCCTTCGCACGCTTTTTCTCCCTTTATTTTGTCATCCGCGTTTCACTACCTCTACGCTGCGATTATATAAGTACGCGGGTCTTCCTATTTGTATGTGCATTCATGACTTCCTCTAGACAACAAAAAGGATGCTTTAACATTGAGGCACATCTTCTGACGCCAGATACTGCCCGCCGTTATATTCGCGCTGAATTAATGAACGTTCCTGCAATGTTCCGAATGTCTTAAGCTCGTATTACACTGCTTTAGCAGCAAGCAGGGTTTCCCTCTATTTTTCAAAGTCTCCTTGTTCCAGAAGAGAATCGCATGCTACATCTGAGAGCTTTACTTTTGCCTAACAGGAAAAATATGAATTGTTAATTAACGTGCTTCTCGCTCTTTGCTTCTGCTTTTAATGGATAAAGTATGACTAATATTTGCAGCTCAATAAAAGATATTTTGAAGATATAGTTTTCAAAAAGTCTTTCTGAAATTGCGCGTCATAATATCCCAATCATACAATTTTTGCAACGAAAAAATCAGAATAGACAACATTTGTGTCCACAAAGAGATGCGTGTATAATCAACGGGCATTTAGCTAATATAACGGCCACTTGTCTACTGCATTTCTTAAATCACATCGTGTTTTCAATCTCAAAAACATCGAAAAAACAAGAGCTCTCGAATGTGAAATAAAAAAGCTCTGGCTACATTCTCTATTTATGTAAATAAAAGTGTAACTGCATGGACAAGCTTTGAAGAGTTGGTGTTCAAGCGTGAGTGTTCACGTTTCACAAAAACTAATTGAATAGTTTGCGGCAATATCGTTAACGAATAAATAATCGAAAAAGAAAGAAAACCCGATAGCATGGCTTACTTATAACTATAGTATAGCTTTAAAGCTTTAAAATATCTTGGGAAAAATTCACATTCCATTCATCGTTCTCTTATATCTTAGTGTACTTTTATACTATAATAGTATTTTAGCTTCAAAAATCACACCCACTTCGTTTTATCGTATGAATATGTAACATTGAATGTTATTTAATGAATCTCCATACCTAAGAATTCTATAAATTATTTAAAAGTAATTTGATAAGTTTAACATACATTATTATGGAAATGGCATTTACTACTCGTCCTATTATTTCTTTTTTTTTCACACTCCCCGTTTTATTCTATAGCAAATAAAAAAACAAAACAACAATTTGATGCTTTTGTCTAACTCTCAGTCGTATCTGTAAAAATTACAAATTAAAACTTTGCAAATCAATTATTTATGATAAAGCAAGATAAAGGTATCAAACAAAGTAATTCGTGCATTAATATGATGTGAATGTGAGTGCATATGTGTAATTAATTACATGTTTTACTTAGGGTTAATTATCTTAGACTTTCCAATTTAAGAATCTTCTATTCAAATATATCCTCATGCTTTATTATGGATTATAAGTATATGTAATAAAAATTTGTAATTATATATTATCTACATTTCTTTTCAATAATAATGGAGTCAATTCGAACTGCCTCTATGGAATTTTCCAAATAAATATAATGTTTATGAATGTATAGATTAATCTTTCACTATTGACTTGAATATTTAATTCAATATTTATAATTCAGCTTTCAATATTGAATCAATATACAATTAAGATACTTCCTGTAAATAATTCTACAAATAACATTGGCTATTGGCTTATCTTGATTCTAATAAATAATATGTCTGTTGTTATTATATTGTATTGATGTAAATATGATTTGATCTAGCGGTATTCTGATTTTTTAGCTGTTTAATTTGTGACGCTCTTGACAAGTAAAAATGGTGATGACAACTTCCGATAAAAGTAATAAAAGAAACGAAGCCAAGCCGTATAGTTAAAAAGCTTCAAACACGAAACTTCCAAAAAAGAGGCGAATCTAATTTACGAAGAGTAGATAGTAAAACCATTACAGTACTACCGAAATGAAGA
>NW_011948434.1:2354746-2356623 GCF_000503995.2 Ceratosolen solmsi marchali
AGCTGTTTTATTTTCGTCCGAACTTTATTTCAGCCAATTCTTTTCTCTCTCCATCTCTCTCTCTCTCTCTCTCTCTCTGTCACTCTCTCTCTCTCTATATATATATATATATATGTATATATAAAAATATATTCCACTCTTACTCTCTCCTATTCTCAACTTCTCATTCTCTCGCAGATTCTCGTAAAAACAATCAAGCGATGCGTCAAACTAACACACTAAATATTTGATTGCAACTGATGAGAAGGAAACAAATGTGAAATGCGAACAGATAACTAAATAAAACAGAGACAAAGACAAAGAGACACAGAGCGAGAGAGAGAAAGAGAGAGATAAATTTTATACAACAATCGAAAGAGTATAGCTAGACAGATGAAAATAACTCATGAAAGAAATCATTATTTTTCAGAAGCTAGTACTCCTTCTATTTGCCTCTGACTACAATTGTTATAATTTTCGGGAGACGATACTTTTATATACGACGAGAATTTCTACAGACACCGACAATATAAACAATCGATGGAATGAAAATTCCAGCGGAAGTGAACGGGAATCACAAAATCCACCGTATGAACTTCCGATTTGCGTGGGATACTATGTTTATAATCTATTACTTCTACAACCTAATTATTTTTTTGAAACATAATTTTTTTTTACTTGGTAGTTTTGCAACTCATTATCAAATATATCATGATTATAATTTTTCAAACTTTCTTTTACGCAATTCTAAATTGTACGTGTAATTAAGCCTATTAATTTCTATTTTAAAAATTCTCCCGATCATCCTCATTTTCCATTACAGAATCAATATTATTATGTTTACTATATTTGAAATAAACTCTCTACTCATAAATAGTCATAACTTATGCGAAAATACGGCGAATACTTTATTACATTATGGAAAAATAAAGATACATTAAAATCTAGATACATGCTTTGTCTTTAAAATCCTGAAACCTGTAATAAGATTTATAAACAGTCAATTAATAAAAATAACATTAAAAAACTCGTTAACGTACTTAGTGATGAATTGTACATTGCGAAGGTGTGGTAAATATATAAGAAATATGTAACAACGAATGTATATAAATAGCGACGCGTTGTTAAAGATGCAAAGTAACGATCACGGCGATGTAATGTGAAGATGTTCCTTTGCAAGATCAAGATACATAAATTACGATACATAGAGATCGACAGTTAAAGACAATGAGTAGAAGAAAAAGAGAGAGAGGGCGAGAAAGAAAATTCATAAAATATTGGCTGGCTCTGACTAATTGATAAACAAATAACTAAAATTTCTCCACATACGTTTTCTCCACGCCCTTTTATAGTTGAAAAAAAAACAGAATTAAAATAGTCTCCTCCAAAATATTTTAAAGGCAGCACAAGATCATAATGGCATAATGCTACATGGCTATTTTAATTTTTCTCCTTTAATTGATGTTCCATGTATCCATTCCTTATTATAGGATCCCAGCCAACAATCACTACGCATTTGTTGTTCACCGATTGCTTGTATTAAAATGTAAACTCTCTTTTTTTTCCAGCCGTTAGCTTTCAAAAGGCAGACTCCACCAAAACAACTGGAAATATAGTATTTGGCAAAAGCCTAGCCAAGCAAATCTACTGAGGACATTGAAAATGCCAGGAAAGCGATGTACGAACATCAGGACGCAATTAGTAGACGATTTTATTAATTGGAATGTACGGGACGTGGGCTGCCTGACCTGCGACCGCTAAACAGTTAATCAATGCTTTTATGAACGGCAAATCCGCAGCCGCGCACCGGCACCACCCATCTATAACCGCCCATGCACCCTCCTGCCAGTAATCCTCCTCACCACCCGATGAAGTAGAAGGGGGGGGGGGGGGGGGGA